>NC_086448.1:322936686-323081686 GCF_028390025.1 Pseudophryne corroboree
TGCAGGGCAGTCTGGAGCGACTGCTGATGCTGACATCTGGTCCGGACTGAAGGACCTGACAACGATTACGGACATGTCGTCTACTGTCACTGCATATGATTCTCTCAACATTGATAGAATGGTGGAGGATTATATGAGTGACCGCATCCAAGTAGGCACGTCACACAGTCCGTACTTATACTGGCAGGAAAAAGAGGCAATTTGGAGGCCCTTGCACAAACTGGCTTTATTCTACCTAAGTTGCCCTCCCACAAGTGTGTACTCCGAAAGAGTGTTTAGTGCCGCCGCTCACCTTGTCAGCAATCGGCGTACGAGGTTACATCCAGAAAATGTGGAGAAGATGATGTTCATTAAAATGAATTATAATCAATTCCTCCGCGGAGACATTGACCAGCAGCAATTGCCTCCACAAAGTACACAGGGAGCTGAGATGGTGGATTCCAGTGGGGACGAATTGATAATCTGTGAGGAGGGGGATGTACACGGTGATATATCGGAGGGTGAAGATGAGGTGGACATCTTGCCTCTGTAGAGCCAGTTTGTGCAAGGAGAGATTAATTGCTTCTTTTTTGGGGGGGGTCCAAACCAACCCGTCATATCAGTCACAGTCGTGTGGCAGACCCTGTCACTGAAATGATGGGTTGGTTAAAGTGTGCATGTCCTGTTTTGTTTATACAACATAAGGGTGGGTGGGAGGGCCCAAGGATAATTCCATCTTGCACCTCTTTTTTCTTTTCTTTTTCTTTGCATCATGTGCTGATTGGGGAGGGTTTTTTGGAAGGGACATCCTGCGTGACACTGCAGTGCCACTCCTAGATGGGCCCGGTGTTTGTGTCGGCCACTAGGGTCGCTTATCTTTCTCACACAGTCAGCTACCTCATTGCGCCTCTTTTTTTCTTTGCGTCATGTGCTGTTTGGGGAGGGTTTTTTGGAAGGGACATCCTGCGTGACACTGCAGTGCCACTCCTAGATGGGCCCGGTGTTTGTGTCGGCCACTAGGGTCGCTTATCTTACTCACACAGCGACCTCGGTGCAAATTTTAGGACTAAAAATAATATTGTGAGGTGTGATGTGTTCAGAATAGGCTGAAAATGAGTGTAAATTATGTTTTTTGAGGTTAATAATACTTTGGGATCAAAATTACCCCCAAATTCTATGATTTAAGCTGTTTTTTAGGGTTTTTTGAAAAAAACACCCGAATCCAAAACACACCCGAATCCGACAAAAAAAATTCGGAACCGAACCCAAAACCAAAACACAAAACCCGAAAAATTTCAGGCGCTCATCTCTAAGAAACACTGGGGATTTACTGTCGAAGATAGAAGCTTTCACCCTGTGATTTACTGTTGGGAATGCATTAATGTCCTGAGGACATAGATATGTCAGTCATAGTCAAACAGTCTCTCTCACTGCAGGTGGCAGAGTATTCTAATAGGCTGTCAAAAAGGCATATTAATATGGTTTTATACTGACTGAGGCACAGTCTTTGTTAAAAATCTATTATTGACATTCGTAATGACCGTTTGGATCTGCACCCCTAATTTCATGTACTCTATTAGTGTTGATGCTCACTGATTTTATTTGTGAGCGTCATGCCAAGTTGCTGGGAAAATATGGCAGTAATTTGATTGGCTAGGATTGTCATGATATGAATGCATGGCAATTAGAGTAAAATCATACACATACAGATAAAAAGATATAGCCACACCCACTTTTCCTGGAACACTGCCTATCCCTCAGTCTTCAGTAATCCCCACTTCTCCAGCAATAAAGATTTCCGCAATAAAAAAAAAACCTCTGCAAATATCTCATTATGAGACCCTGCTAAAAAAATAATAAAATAAAAAAATATATAAAATAACCCAGCATAAGGTGTATTGTCAATTAAAAGAGGCAGATGGGGTAGTGGGTAATTACTAATTATAATTACCCTGAAATTTCAGTTTGACATCACAAATCTACATGTATGCACCTAAGGACAATTTTCACAACAGAGCTGCACAGAAAGAATTTTACATCATGCTGTAGAATCAGAACAGACTTGGCTCTAGTGGGGGGGAAATCATGGGTTAGATTACATCTGTCCAAACAAAGGATTCTAGACGTATAATCAGTGTGGATCTGTGACTGCTTCAAGTGAGAATTTATCATCCATCTGGATTAATCATCTGGCCTGAGAGACACACGAACAGCAGCTGTCAAAATTCTGCACACGTAAATTACATCTGAATGTCATCCTTTCCCTGACATAACACAGCCACGTCTCCAAGGTCCACATACAGCTATGTTCTTCAGTACTAAATAACAATCTGGCTTTCTGCACGGTACCATGAGAAATACTAAAATTAAATAAAAACTGCAAATAGGAAGATCCTCATCCATCTAATCTGTTTTGTACCAAAATGTTCTATTCTGTTACTTCTCCTGCATTTTATTGGATGTTCCTTTTGGTGACAGTGTATCCTATGGCTCCTCATATGCAAAGACACTGCTAAATACAGCGTACATTAGAAATTAATCTCAAAATTATAGATACACATCTGATCTCTGCACATGACATGCTAGAGGGACACAGTAACAGGGTTTTTTACAAATTAAAAACAAGACAGTTGTGTGAGAACCTGCATGTCTGCAATAGCAGATTGCGAAGGTAAACACAGGCCATCATTCCTACCACCTGAAGCAGTATCCATTTTAGTCAACAGATCACATTAACAGGCTAAAATGAAGTTACATCCATAGTCCACCCAGCATCTGAGGTAAATGCAAAGACAGTACAGTCCTTTTACTGATCTACTGTATTGGAACTCTGCGGACATCATCTGGCCTTGGACAGATGTAGTACATGTTAAAAAAAAATAATACAAAATTATATATATATACATACACACATATACACTGCTCAAAAAAATAAAGGGAACACTTAAACAACACAATGTAACTCCAAGTCAATCACACTTCTGTGAAATCAAACTGTCCACTTAGGAAGCAACACTGATTGACAATCAATTTCACATGCTGTTGTGCAAATGGAATAGACAACAGGTGGAAATTATAGGCAATTAGCAAGACACCCCCAATAAAGGAGTTGTTCTGCAGGTGGTGACCACAGACCACTTCTCAGCTCCTATGCTTTCTGGCTGATGTTTTGGTCACTTTTGAAAGCTGGCGGTGGTTTCACTCTAGTGGTAGCATGAGACGGAGTCTACAACCCACACAAGTGGCTCAGGTAGTGCAGCTCATCCAGGATGGCACAGCGTAGTGTCCAGAGCATGGAGGCGCTACCAGGAGACAGGCCAGTACATCAGGAGACGTGGAGGAGGCTGTAGGAGGGCAACAACCCAGCAGCAGGACCGCTACCTCCGCCTTTGTGCAAGGAGGAATAGGAGGAGCACTGCCAGAGCCCTGCAAAATAACCTCCAGCAAGCCACAAATGTGCATGTGTCTACTCAAACGATCAGAAACAGACTCCATGAGGGTGGAATGAGGGCCTGACGTCCACAGGTGGGGGTTGTGCTTACAGCCAACACCGTGCAGGATGTTTGGCATTTGCCAGAGAACACCAAGATTGGCAAATTCGCCACTGGCACCCTGTGCTCTTCACAGATGAAAGAAGGTTCTCACTGAGCACATGTGACAGACGTGACAGAGTCTGTAGATGCCAAGGAGAACGTTCTGCTGCCTGCAACATCCTCCAGCATGACCGGTTTGGCAGTGAGTCAGTAATGGTGTGGGGTGGCATTTCTTTGGGGGGGCCATACACGCCCTCCCTGTGCTCGCCAGAGGTAGCCTGACTGCCATTAGGTACAGAGAAGAGATCCTCAGACCCCTTGTGAGACCATATGCTGGTGCGGTTGGACCTGGTTTCCTCCTAATGCAAGACAATGCTAGACCTCATGTGGCTGGAGTGTGTCAGCAGTTCCTGCAAGACGAAGGCATTGATGCTATGGATTGGCCTGCCCATTCCCCAGTCTCGCTCCATCCACCATCGCACTACAGACTGTCCAGGAGTTGGCGGATGCTTTACTCCAGGTCTGGGAGGAAATCCCTCAGGAGACCATTCGCCACCTCATCAGGAGCATGCCTAGGCGTTGTAGAGAAGTCATACAGGCATGTGGAGGCCACACACACTACTGGGCCTCATTTTTACTTGTTTTAAGGACATTACATCAAAGTTGGATCAGCCTGTAGCGTGTTTTTCCACTTTACTGTTGAGTGTGACTCCAAAATCCAGACCTCCATGGGTTAATAAATTTGATTTCCATTGATAATTTTTGTGTGATTTTGTTGTCAGCACATTCAACTATGTAAAGAACAAAGTATTTAATAAGAATATTTAATTAATTCAGATCTAGGATGTGCTATTTTAGTGTTCCCTTTATTTTTTTGAGCAGTGTGTGTATATATATATATATATATATATATATATACACACACACACACATATACACCCACACACATGTATATACTGTATAAAACAATAGAAATTACAATCCACCAATGTGCAGTGTACATTTAAAGGTGGATCTGTCTGTACCATGTATAAAAGTATGAAACAGCTTATCTCCAGTCTTTTACTGGTCCCCACGTGTTTCTCATTTTCGAAGGGTTATCTTTTAGAGCGAAAATCTTTCCAATCTGAAAAATAGGAATTGACAAAAGCACCTCCTAGTTCAATAATATATGACCACCACCAGTGTATATTGTAGAAAAATAAAAGTGGACCCGTACCAGATAGGCACATATAAAACAGCTTATTTCAAGTCCTGTAATTATCCACACAAAGGCCTTACCCGCATGAATTTAAAAAAAAAAAAAAAAGTCATACAGATCCAGAGTACAGTTAACCCTGATGAAGTATACAGATGTCCCCACAGTGCCAGGTATACAGATGTCCCCACAGTGCCAGGTATACAGATGTCCCACAGTGGCAGGTATACAAATGCCCCTCACAGTGCCAGGTATACAAATGCCCCTCACAGTGCCAGGTATACAAATGCCCCTCACAGTGCCAGGTATACAGATGCCCCCACAGTGCCAGGTATACAAATGCCCCTCACAGTGCCAGGTATACAAATGCCCCTCACAGTGCCAGGTATACAGATGCCCCCACAGTGCCAGGTATACAAATGCCCCTCACAGTGCCAGGTATACAAATGCCCCTCACAGTGCCAGGTATACAGATGTCCCCACAGTGCGAGGTATACAAATGCCCCCCACAGTGCCAGGTATACAGATGTCCCCACAGTGCCAGGTATACAGATGTCCCCACAGTGCCAGGTATACAGATGTCCCACAGTGGCAGGTATACAAATGCCCCTCACAGTGCCAGGTATACAAATGCCCCTCACAGTGCCAGGTATACAAATGCCCCTCCCAGTGCCAGGTATACAGATGCCCCCACAGTGCCAGGTATACAAATGCCCCTCACAGTGCCAGGTATGCAAATGCCCCTCACAGTGCCAGGTATACAGATGCCCCTCACAGTGCCAGGTATATAGATGCCCCCACAGTGCCAGGTATACAGATGCCCCCACAGTGCCAGGTATACAGATGCCCCCACAGTGCCAGGTATACAGATGTCCCCACAGTGCCAGGTATACAGATGCCTCTCACAGTGCCAGGTATACAGATGCCCCTCACAGTGCCAGGTATACAAATGCCCCTCACAGTGCCAGGTATTCAAATGCCCCTCACAGTGCCAGGTATACAAATGCCCCTCACAGTGCCAGGTATACAAATGCCCCTCACAGTGCCAGGTATACAGATGCCCCTCACAGTGCCAGGTATACAGATGCCCTTCACAGTGCCAGGTATACAGATGTCCCCACAGTGCCAGGTATACAGATGCCCCCACAGTGCCAGGTATACAGATGCCCCCACAGTGCCAGGTTTACAAATGCCCCTCACAGTGCCAGGTATACAGATGCCCCCACAGTGCCAGGTATACAGATGCCCCTCATAGTGCCAGGTATACAGATGCCCCCCACAGTGCCAGGTATACAGATGCCCCCCACAGTGCCAGGTATACAGACACCCCCCACAGTGCCAGGTATACAGATGCCGTGCCCTGCCCTCCCCCTCCCCTCCATGCTGCTTACCGTGCTGCTTTCGGCGGGACACGGAGGAGAGCGCAGCTATGTCGGGCGGTGGCGGCTTGTAGGACTTGAAACCAGCCACCGGTTCGAGAGCCAATCAGAGCTCGCGGACCGGCAGCCGCGGCTTCTGATTGGCTGCCGGTCCGCGAGCTCTGATTGGCTCACGAACCGGCGGCTGGTTTCAAGTCATACACGCCGCCGCTCCCACCCGACAGCCGCGCTCTCCTCCCTGTTCTGACAGCTGAGACACGCTGCCGCCGGACTGAGCGGCAGCGTGTCTCACTGACACAAGCTGGTGGGCCGGACCAAACGGCTTCGCGGGCCTTAAACGGCCCGCGGGCCGGAGGTTCCCCACCCCTGCCTTACAATACATATATATATATATATCTATATATATCTATATATATCTATATATATCTATATCTATATATCTATATCTATATATATATATATATATATATATATATATCTCTATCTATCTATCTATATATATATATATATATATATATATATATATAGTACAGTAGGTAGTTTGCAATATATCACCACACTAGAAATAAAGTCATGTCTACATCTACTGTGCTTGCCATTTTTTGTCAAACTATGATATATGAAGATTGTTAGTATTCACAGGCGTGCGCAGAGACTGACTGGCGGGTGCCGCTCCGGACTCCCCCCCCCTCCACGGCATTATAGTGTTCTCTCACCTCCCCTGTCCTGGATATAAACTGCTCACCTGGGCGGCCCAGGTGAGCGGACCAGGTGAGCAGTCTATATCCAGGACAGGGGAGGTGAGAGAACACTATAATGCCGTGGAGGGGGGGAAGTCCGGAGCGGCACCCGCCAGTCAGTCTCTGCGCACGCCTGTGTTAGTATTCATTACGGTTTCACTTAAAATTCAATATTTATCATGTTAGCCTGTGTCCCGCCAAGTTTCACCAGAAGGACAGTTATAAACTCATCCATACACACTGACAAGACTACTTAGGCTATTGACTTCAGAGACCAGATGTAGAATGTTAAGCAGCAAGACAGCACCCTAGAGAGAAACACATTAAGCAGTCTGACCAATGCGGGTTTCCAGTACTATAATCAATAGATACTATGAATAATTCATTGCAGAAAGTGAAATTTGTGTCCAAGGCATTTCACATTTTCCATTGATCATTATTAGAAAAGCAGTCTTACATCACACTCATTTTGTGAGTAACATCCAGTCAAAACACGAAAAACACAGCAGTGACAGAACAGACTAATTATTTTCCACAACAGGAAGCTATCACTGGAGGTCATTTATATGCACCACTTTCGTTTCTCCATTACATTACTCATGGCCTATTTTCTTATATGCTGTGATCAACGAGTTGTAAATGTAGAATTCTAATGTTTTTCTACAACAATAAAAATAGGGCACACGTTTTAATGGAGTTATCAATATGCTAGCAGCAAACAAACCCCACAAAAAAACATATGGTAATGTAGCTCATCTATACAGGCATTATACCATGGGTAAAACAAGTGTACTGGTACTCTATGTAACCCTATCTTAACCTCCAATCCCTGAGATTGTATGGTTACTATGTAATAAGTTAGGCGTGCCTCCACCCAAGCGTTGGTAAAATCCCTGGCTTGCTTGGGAAAGCCCTAAAAGAGTAAGTAATGTTACCCTTTGTGAATAGTACCTATAACACTAACCTTTACACACTTTGTGATGTTTTTCAGAACCGTCGGAGACCTCTGGACTGGAACTACGATACTTAGGTAAGTATTTTTTATTATACCACAGAATATCACATTTTTATATTTCAGGTAGGGGTAAATCCTAGACAGTGTACATTGTTTATCAATACATAATAATTAAGCAGACAACGATATTGTAATATAATATAAGCTACACTTTCCCTCTATACAATATTAAATGCATGCATCTACAAAAAATAGAAACCGGTTTGATGAACAAAAAAATATAACCTCAATAATGGTCCCTAGCGCTTTCTCTATAGGGCTAGTAATATAGTAGGACTAGTCACTGCGACCTATATCACGTCTCTATTTATGTTTTTATTTTTTTCTTGAGAGATGAATAACACGTTGGTGCACTGTTGGGGCCCTTGAAGTAGATAGATACTATCCTTTTAACTTATTCTCACAAATAGTCACAGAAGTCTGAGTATCTCTCACTGGGGACTCTTATATCCTTTCTTTCACTCCTATAGTAGCCACCGTCAAGCTTAAAGAGTTTATTACATAAAATTCCAATGTAGGTAGTACGAAGTGAAGTATCACTTTATCCACTTATTGGTGGCAGCGTTTGATACCCTTATGAATGTCGGCTCCTGCACAGTGCCACACTTAATCTGAATTAACCCAGTAAGGGGAAGTGACATAAAATAGCCTGCTATCCAACTGATATATCCACTAGTGTTGGGTAGGTCGGTTCTCAACTGGGTGAGGTCTACCAGTCACTGATGAAAGGTACAGTATAATTCCCTTATAGCTAACTTATGATAGGTGGTGGGCCCAACTACCAGCTATACTGTGGCTTTTGAAGTCACTATACTCTGGCTGCCTTTGGATGAAAGACTTGACTCTTCCTCTGTGAAGGACTGGCTGTTAAATGCAGAGTGTCACTCCCTGTTAGAGGTGGATACCTCCATAGGCCCAGCTCCTCCCTCTGGGCAGCCTTTTGTTAATGGTCAGGGTCGGCTGCATACATAACATGAGAGCCGGGAAGTATCTGTCTTCCGCAGCAGCGGTGTCACAGCAATTACTGGGAATTGTCTCTCTCCCTCAGTTCTGCATATTGGGCCAGCTTGAACTGCTCTCTATTACGGGGGTTAACTCCTCTATCCCTCTAGTGTAATGTGTATGTGCTTGTCGCTCACGGTTTTATTCCCATATCATGTCTTCACTGTGGCAGACACTGAAGACCAGGGAGGTGGTTCTTTAGTCTGGAGACCACTCCCCCGGGTGGCTCCTCCGACTGCTGCTCTGTCCGTGCACTAGGGGATGCAAGCCGGGAGGCGGTGTCGCATCAGGTCTCCTCCTACTGGGCGGCCCCGGGTAGCGCTACTGCCGCTTCAGTGCTGTGGGGAGATGAGCGGTCGCACCCTCCGTCACGGATCTCCCGGCGCGGTGCTGCCCTGGAGACCGCTGCTGTACCCGATGGCTGGCCGCTCCCAACAGCCATGGAGGTAAGGTATCTCTCTCCCCTGGCTCTGAGATCGCGGTTTTCGTCTCCTCCCGCTTCTTCAGCTTACGATCACCGTCGTCACTCTCTTCCTTGTTGCGGGTCCACTCTCCTATTGTTGGTTGGTTTCTCGCGCTCCCAACGGTCCTTTTCTCTTCAGTCCCCGGGGCACCTCGTGCCATGCAGCTGGAAGCTTCTCTACAGCTTACGCTCCCCCAGTGCCACCAGGCACCAGATACCCATACACAGCATATCAATGACAACAATACTAGTCTATAATATAATAGTTTTATCATACAAATATATACAAGGGTGCCTGTGGTTAGCTGTACTTTCTTGGCCCATATATACACAGAGGGCTACATCTACAACTAGCAAAATTATTTTACATGCACATCAATGCAGATCAATCAATGGTAAATTGACCCAAAAATGTATGGCCCACATTAGGTAAATATATAAACCTGAAAATGTGCATAATGGGAACAGTAGAAACATCACATTAAAAGTTCAACCTACTGTTAACATTTTAAGGGCCAAATTCACTAAGGATTGCAAAGCTGTTTGCATGGATCCTAGTACGGCGGCCGCCCACGCTCTCGTCCCTCCATGCAATCGCCTCTGCCTGTCAATCAGACAGAAGTGTTTGCATTCCTGCGCTGAGATCACAGTACCCGTTCTGCACATGAGACCATCGGGGTAAATGCAGTAAGGATTGCCCTTACTGAATCACCCCCTAAGACTACTACTTTACAACAATGGCTAATTAAGTCATGAATAATGTTTTCCCATAGGCTAACTACATTTAGCAAAGAACACCCTTAATCCATCCAATTTTTTTCTTCGTTCAATACAAACTGCACCCCCACAAATTCAAAAAAACCCGTTCTTTCTTGAAACAATGAGCAAACTTTAAAAAAGTAAGCATGTGATGTAATAACGAATAGAGTACTTTCACCACTTTCAATAAATACACATTTAAACACTGAGTGATCATTTTATTAGGAACATCTTTTACACATGCGTGTTAATGAAGATTTTATCATGTGATAGCTACTAATGCATAAAAGTATGCAGATATGGTCAAGAAGTTCATGCTCTATATTGTATAGAACACATTGATCACACCCCCTTTAATCTGCTTCTATCTATTTTAAGGAGGCATGTCCACACCTTCTTACATTCCCACACCTCCTTACATTAGGCCACATCCCCAGTACCTAGGACTTACACCTCATTCCACAGCACTGAGATTAAGCATCAGAATTGCCAGATGATGGCTGTGGTATTTTTAAAAAATCCTATAGTTTTTAGGCAACAATAGCATCTAGAAATACACAGAATAGTGAACAATACAAAAATAATCATTATGGTAGACTTACCATTGATAATAAGACTTTTCTTACCGGTAAATCTATTTCTCGTAGTCCGTAGTGGATGCTGGGGACTCTGTAAGGACCATGGGGAATAGCGGGCTCCGCAGGAGACTGGGCACTCTAAAGAAAGATTTAGTACTATCTGGTGTGCACTGGCTCCTCCCTCTATGCCCCTCCCCCAGACCTCAGCTAAGGAAACTGTGCCCGGAAGAGCAGACATTATAAGGAAAGGATTTTGGAATCTCGGGTAAGACTCATACCAGCCACACCAATCACACCGTATAACTTGTGATACACTTATCCAGTCAACAGTATGAACAACAACAGGGCATCAACAATGGATGCCAACATAACATAACCCATTATTAAGCAATAACTATGTACACGTATTGCAGACAATCCGCACTTGGGACGGGCGCCCAGCATCCACTACGGACTACGAGAAATAGATTTACCGGTAAGTAAAATCTTATTTTCTCTGACGTCCTAGTGGATGCTGGGGACTCCGTAAGGACCATGGGGATTATACCAAAGCTCCCAAACGGGCGGGAGAGTGCGGATGACTCTGCAGCACCGAATGGGCAAACACAAGATCCTCCTCAGCCAGGGTATCAAACTTGTAGAATTTCGCAAATGTGTTTGAACCCGACCAAGTAGCAGCTCGGCAAAGCTGTAATGCCGAGACCCCTCGGGCAGCCGCCCAAGAAGAGCCCACCTTCCTTGTGGAATGGGCATTCACTGATTTTGGATGCGGCAATCCAGCCGCAGAATGAGCCTGCTGAATCGTGTTACAGATCCAGCGGGCAACGGTTTGCTTTGAAGCAGGAGCACCCAACTTGTTGGGGGCATATAGGATAAACAACGAGTCAGTCGCGTTCGGGCTACATAAATCTTCAAAGCCCTGACTACATCTAGTAACCTGGAATCCTCCAAGTCACGAGTAGCCGCAGGCACTACAACAGGTTGGTTCAAATGAAAAGATGACACCACCTTTGGCAGAAATTGGGGACGAGTCCGCAATTCTGCCCTGTACATATGAAAAACCAGATAGGGGCTTTTACATGACAAAGCCGCCAATTCTGACACACGCCTAGCCGAAGCTAATGCCAATAGCATGACCACCTTCCACGTGAGATACTTTAGCTCCACGGTCTTAAGTGGTTCAAATCAGTGGGATTTTAGGAAACCCAACACCACGTTGAGATCCCAAGGTGCCACTGGTGGCACAAAAGGGGGCTGAATATGTAGCACTCCCTTAACAAACGTCTGAACTTCAGGAAGAGACGCCAGTTCCTTTTGAAAGAAAATGGATAGGGCCGAAATCTGGACCTTTATGGATCCCAACTTCAACCCCATAGTCACTCCAGACTGTAGAAAGTGCAGAAATCTGCCCAGTTGGAATTCCTCTGTAGGGGCCTTCATGGCCTCACACCAAGCAACATATTTTCGCCATATGCGGTGATAATGCTTTGCTGTCACGTCCTTCCTAGCCTTTATCAGCGTAGGAATAACTTCCTCCGGAATGCCTTTTTCCGCTAGGATCCGGCGTTCAACCGCCATGCCGTCAAACGCAGCCGCGGTAAGTCTTGGAACAGGCAGGGCCCCTGTTGCAACAGGTCCTGTCTGAGAGGCAGAGGCCATGGGTCCTCTGCGAGCATTTCTTGCAATTCCGGGTACCAAGGCCTTCTTGGCCAATCCGGAACAATGAGTATTGTTCTCACTCCTCTTCTTCTTACGATTCTCAGTACCTTGGGTATGAGAGGAAGAGGAGGGAACACATAGACCGACCGGAACACCCACGGTGTTACCAGGGCGTCCACAGCTATCGCTGAGGGTCTCTTGACCTGGCGCAATACCGTTGCAGCTTTTTGTTGAGACGGGATGCCATCATGTCTACCTGTGGCAGTTCCCATCGATTTGTAATCTGAATGAAGACTTCGTGATGAAGTCCCCACTCTCCCGGGTGAAGGTCGTGCCTCCTGAGGAAGTCTGCTTCCCAGTTGTCCACCCCCGGAATGAACACTGCTGACAGTGCTTGTACGTGATTCTCCGCCCACCGAAGAATCCTGGTGGCCTCCGCCATCGCGACTCTGCTTCTTGTGCCGTCTGGCGGTTTACATGAGCCACCGCGGTGATGTTGTCTGACTGAATCAGCACCGGTTGGTTGCGAAGCAGGGGCTCCGCTTGACTCAGGGCGTTGAATATGGCCCTTAGTTCCAGTATATTTATGTGCAGACAAGTTTCCTGACTTGACCACAACCCTTGGAAGTTTCTTCCCTGAGTGACTGCCCCCCACCCTCGGAGGCTCGCATCCGTGGTCACCAGGACCCAGTCCTGTATGCCGAATCTGCGGCCCTCGAGAAGGTGAGCACTCTGTAGCCACCACAGAAGAGACACCCTGGCCCTGGGGGACAGGGTGATCAGCCGATGCATCTGAAGATGCGATCCGGACCATTTGTCCAACAGATCCCATTGAAAGATCCTCGCATGGAACCTGCCAAAGGGAATGGCTTCGTACGATGCCACCATCTT
The DNA here is from genome assembly GCF_028390025.1 of Pseudophryne corroboree. Lineage (NCBI taxonomy): Eukaryota > Metazoa > Chordata > Amphibia > Anura > Myobatrachidae > Pseudophryne > Pseudophryne corroboree. Next base: position 322,949,883 of record NC_086448.1, read on the forward strand.
TCCCAGGACTCGCGTGCAGTGATGCACCGAGACCTGTTTCGGTTTTAAGAGGTCTCTGACTAGAGTCACAAGCTCTTGAGCCTTTCTCCGTCGGGAGAAATACCTTCTTCTGGTCTGTGTCCAGAATCATGCCCAGAAAGGGCAGACGCGTCGTAGGAATCAGCTGCGACTTTGGGATATTCAGAATCCAGCCATGCTGTTGCAACACTTCCTGTGAGTGCGCTACGCTGATCTGCAACTGCTCCCTCGATCTCGCCTTTATGAGGAGATCGTCCAAGTATGGGATAACTGTGACTCCTTGCTTTCTCAGGATCACCATCATTTCTGCCATTACCTTGGTAAATATTCTCGGTGCCGTGGACAGGCCAAACGGCAACGTCTGGAATTGGTAATGACAGTCCTGTACCACAAATCTGAGGTACTTCTGATGAGGCGGATAAATGGGGACATGCAAGTAAGCATCCTTGATGTCCAGAGACACCATAAAATCCCCCTCTTCCAGGCTTGCAATGACCGCTCTAAGCGATTCCATCTTGAACTTGAATCTTTTCAGATAAATGTTCAGGGCCTTTAAATTTAATATAGGTCTGACCGAACCGTCCGGTTTCGGTACCACAAACATTGTGGAATAGTATCCCTTCCCCTGTTGAAGATGGGGAACCTTTACCACCACCTGCTGGAGAAATAGCTTGTGAATCGCCGCTACCACTACTTCCCTTTCTATGGGGGAAGCTGGCAGGGATGATTTTAGGTAACGTTGAGGGGGCATCACCTCGAATTCCAGCTTGTATCCCTGAGACACAATCTGTATAGCCCAGGGATCCACCTGTGAGCGAACCCACTGGTGGCTGAAATGTCGGAGACGCGCCCCCACCGCTCCTGGCTCCACCCGTGGAGCCCCAGCGTCATGCGGTGGATTTAGTGGAAGCCGGGGAGGACTTCTGTTCCTGGGAACTAGCTGTAAGGTGCAGCTTTTTTCCTCTGCCCCTGCCTCTAGCAAGAAAGGAAGCACCTCTGACCTTCTTGCTTCTTTGTGCGCGAAAGGACTGCATTTGGTAATACGGTGCTTTCTTCGGTTGTGAGGGAATATATGGCAAAAAGTTTGACTTCCCAGCAGTAGCTGTGGAAACCAGTTCCGAGAGACCGTCCCCAAACAATTCCTCACCCTTGTAAGGTAACACCTCCATGTGTTTTTTGGAGTCGGCATCACCTGTCCACTGCCAAGTCCACAGGACCCTCCTGGCAGAAATTGACATTGCATTAATTCTAGAGCCCAGTAGGCAAATGTCCCTTTGGGCATCCCTCATATATAGGACAGTGTCTTTTATATGCCCCAGGGTCAGCATAATGGTATCTCTGTCTAAGGTATCCATTTCCTCAGACAGATTATCTGTCCACTCTGCTACAGCACTACACATCCACGCCGACGCAATTGCCGGCCTCAGTAGAGTCCCTGAATGTGTATAAACAGATTTCAGGATACTTTCCTGCTTTCTATCTGCAGGATCCTTTAGGGTGGCCGTATCCTGTGACGGCAGGGCCACCTTCTTAGATAAGCGTGTCAGAGCTTTATCTACCCTAGGGGAGGATTCCCAGCGCACCCTGTCCTCTGGCGGGAAAGGGTACGCCATAAGTAACCTTTTGGAAATCAGGACTTTCTTATCCGGGGAATCCCACGCTCTTTCACATAACTCATTTAACTCATGTGAAGGGGGAAAAGTCACCTCTTGCTTTTTCTCCCCATACATATAAACCCTCTTGTCAGGGACAGGGTTTACCTCTGATATGTGTAAAATATCCTTCATCGCTATAATCATGTAACGTATAGCTTTTGTAATTTTTGGTTGCAATTTTGCATCATCGTCATCGACACTGGAGTCAGAATCCGTGTCGACATCTGTGTCAACCATTTTGGATAGTGGGCGCTTTTGAGACCCTGAGGGCCTCTGCGCTGTAGGATCAGGCATGGGTTGAGACCCTGACTGGCCCGAGGTATCAGCTTTATCCAACCTTTTATGTAAGGAGTTTACATTATCATTTAACACCTTCCACATATCCATCCATTCAGGTGTCGGCACCGTCGGCGGCGACACGTCAGTCAACTGCACTTGCTCTGCCTCCACATAGCCCTCTCCGTCAAACATGTCGACACACGCGTACCGACACACCACACACACAGGGGAAGCTCTAAATGAGGACAGGACCCCCACAAGGCCTTTTGGAGAGACAGAGAGAGAGAGTCTGCCAGCACACACCCAAGCGCTATATAACCCAGGGATTACACAGTAACTTAGTGTTTACCCAGTAGCTGCTGTATTATGATTTATGCGCCTAAATTTATGTGCCCACCCTCTCTTTTTTACCCTTCTACCGTGATTCTGCAGGGGAGAGCCTGGGGAGCTTCCTCTCAGCGGAGCTGTGGAAGAAAAATGGCGCTGGTGAGTGCTGAGGAAGAAGGCCCCGCCCCCTCAGCGGCGGGCTTCTGTCCCGCGATTTTTAGTAAAATAAATGGCGGGGGCTCATACATATAACAGTGTGCCACTGTCTATATGCAGCATTCGCCAGGAGGTAACAATTGCTGCCCAGGGCGCCCCCCCCTGTGCCCTGCGTCCTACAGTGACCGGAGTGTGTGGGTATGTGTGGGCGCAATGGCGCACAGCTGCAGTGCTGTGCGCTACCTCATGTGAAGACAGGAGTCTTCTGCCGCCGATTTCGATGTCTTCTCCGCTTCTGTCGGCTTCTGTCTTCTGGCTCTGCGAGGTGGACGGCGGCGCGGCTCCGGGAACGGACGACAAGGTCAGGTCCTGTGTTCGATCCCTCTGGAGCTAATGGTGTCCAGTAGCCTAAGAAGCGCAACCTAGCCGCAGTTAGTAGGTTTGCTTCTCTCCCCTCAGTCCCTCGTAGCAGAGAGTCTGTTGCCAGCAGAAGCTCTCTGAAAATAAAAAACCTAACTAAAATACTTTCTTATTAGCAAGCTCAGGCGAGCTCACTAAAAGCACCCAGCTCTGTCCGGGCAAAGATTCTGAGGTCTGGAGGAGGGGCATAGAGGGAGGAGCCAGTGCACACCAGATAGTACTAAATCTTTCTTTAGAGTGCCCAGTCTCCTGCGGAGCCCGCTATTCCCCATGGTCCTTACAGAGTCCCCAGCATCCACTAGGAAATCAGAGAAAACTCTATTTCTCTTACATCCTTACATCCACATTAATACCATGGGGTATAGACGGATCCAGTAAGAGTTTGAGAGTGTGGGCTGGCTCCTCCCTCTATGCCCCTCCTACCAGACTCAGTTTAGAAAATTTGTCCAGAGGAGCCGGTCACAGCTAGGGGAGCTCTTAGAGCTTCTTTAGTTTTATTATTTTCTTAGAGTTGATTTAGGCACAGGGAGGCTGCTGGCAACAGCCTCCCTGCTTCGTGGGACTAAGGGGGGGGAGTAGTGTCCGCCCCGAGGGTCTCAGCCCCCATCTCCGCTGACAGGACATTAGCTCCTGAGGGTGCTGATCGCTAGCCGCCCCAGGCGACCGCTCACTCCCGCCGGAGGCGGAACTAGCGGCAGTGCAGGCAGTGCCTTGCACTGGGGCCCGCCACTGTGAAGGGGCCCAATGCCAGAGCGGCATGTAATGAGTCAAACTGACTCATTACATGCCGCCTAGCTCCCGCTGTGTGCCGCCGCCGAGGCGAGGATGCGCTCCGGCTACGGGGGGGGGGGGGGGGGGGGGGGGGAGGAGGAGGGGGGTGGAGGAGGGAGCCGCAGCAGCGCTGTGTAATTGGTAGAAGCGCTGCTGCTGCTGGCTCTCTCCTTTACCATAGGCTGCCCTCCGCCGCCTGTGACTGCTGGGATGCGCATCGGGATGCAAAAAATGGGACGCTGTCTGCCGTAATGTGTATTAAGGGGACGCTGTCTGCCGTAATGTGTAAAAATGGGACGCTGTCTGCCGTAATGTGTAATAAATGGGATGCTGTCTGCCGTAATGTGTAACAAGGGCACGCTGTCTGCCGTTATGTGTAAAAAGTGTACGCGGTCTTCCGTTATGTGTAAAAAGGGCACGCTGTCTGCCGTTATGTGTAAAAAGTGTACGCTGTCTGCCGCTATGTGTAACAAGGGCACGCGGTCTGCCGTTATGTGTAAAAAGGGCACGATGTCTGCCGTTATGTGTAAAAAGGGCACGCTGTCTGCCGTTGTGTGTAAAAAGGGCACGCTGTCTGCCGTTATGTGTAAAAAGTGCACACTGTCTGCTGTAATGTGTAAAAAGAGTAATCTGTCCGCTGTAAGGTGTAAAAGGGTCTCTATCTGGTGTAGTGGTGCTACTGTGCGGGGTAATTTGAATAATGGAGACTACTGTGTACCGTTTTATGAATTGGTATTATTTTGTGGCCACACCCCTTCCCCACGAAGCCACGCCACTATGTATTTTTGCGAGCGCCTACGGCGCGCACTGCCCCTGTTTTGCATGCAGGGGTGGGGCTCCGATGCCGTTTCTTGCACACAGTGCTAAAATGTCTAGTTACGGCACTGTTGCTAGGTATCCATTTCTCTGGCCCTGAGCAAGTCCCCCTCACCAGATCCTCTCCAGGGGTGAGGGGGTGGACTTGGATGGGATGTGTGTGGGGGGTGAAGGATGTGTGTGGGGTGGGGGGGGGCCCAAAGCATTTTGTCGCACCTGGGCCCACCGCTCGCTAGTTCCGCCACTGACTCCCGCAGCATGCCGCCACCCCCTTACAGAGCCAGAAGATTTCGGTGGCGAGTGAGTCACCGGCCCCCTTGGCAAGCGGGGAGCCGGTGTGAAGATGGCGGCAACAGGGTAAGGAGCGCAGTACTAACTGCGCTCCGGGGCTCAGCGGTACATAGTGCAGCGCTGTGAGGGGCGCCCTTAGCAAGCGCCTATACCCTACACTGGCCAGCAAGTCTGTAAGGGTACCCGGATCGCTGCCAGCAAAATCCTCAGGCCAGTATAATAAAAGGAATAGCGGGACGCAGCGCCATGCGGGGGCCGGAGCCTTCTCCTCAGAGCGGACCCAGCAGTGTTCAGCACTATTTTCCTGCCTGCAGTTCCTGTACAACAGACGCTGACAGGGAGAGCTGTCCCTCCAAGCAACTCCAGCTATCCTGTGCGGTACCAGGGGGTTGTAGAAGGGAAGGGGGGAGGCTGTGTAAAGTCTGTGTAGTTTATTAAGGTACACTGAGAGCGCTGGTAGTTCTATTAGTTCTACCTCAGAAAGCCCTGCGTGTGGGTTGGCTCCAATCTTTGTGTCTCTCTGTGGCAGTACTTGGGGTAACTGTGTCTGACAATTTCCCTGTCTGTGTGAGTGTTTAATTATCTCCCATAACCATGTCTAGGGACTCTGTCATATGCTGCAGAAGACATTTCCTCTCGCAAAGGGGGTGCAGCTCATGATTGAGGCTATTAGAGATGTGTTACACATTACTGACTCACCACCTGAGCAGGTTGAGGAGGCTTACTTCACTGACAACAAGAAAGCCTCGCAAACCTTCCCGGCGTCTAAAGAATTAAACGCTATATTTGAAAAATCCTGGGAAACCCCGGAGAAAAAATTCCAGATCCCCAAAATGGTTCTGGTTGCTTTTCCCTTTCCCTGAGGAGGACAGAAAAAAATTTGAAAACCCACCCATTGTTGATGCATCTGTCTCCAGACTATCTAAAAAGGTGGTTTAACCTGTCCCTGGATCTACCGCGTTAAAAGAACCGGCTGATCGTAAGATTGACAATACGCTCAAATCCATTTACACTGCTTCAGGAGCGGCATTAAGGCCCACTATTGGCTGTGCATGGATTTCTAGAGCCACAGTTAAGTGGTCAGGCACATTACTAGAGGATTTGGATACAATGGATAGAAGTGACCTTGAATTGTTTATACGTAACATACATGATTCTGCAGGGTTCATGGTGGAATCCATGAAGGACCTGGGTACGCTGACTGCGCGGATATCTTCCATGTCGGTATCAGCTTGCAGGGGACTCTGGCTACGCCAATGGCCTGCAAATGCGGAGTCGAGGAGAAGTGTGGAGAACCTACCCTATACAGATCAGGCTCTTTTTGGGGAAGCATTGGATGCGTGAATTTCCACAGCAACCGCAGGTAAGTCACCTTTCCTTCCCTCTGTTGCACCTCATACAGAAACTGTTTTCTTCGGCTGCCTCGCAGTCCTTTCGAACCGCTAAAGCAAAAAAGTCCGAGCCTCATACCACATTCTTTAGAGGTGGTCGGGCAAAATCCAAAAAGCCTGCTCCCACAGGCACCCAGGATGAGAAACCTGCTTCTGGTGCATCAAAATCCGCAGCATGACGGTGGACCGCACAGCCTGGAGGAAGGGTTGGGGTGGGTGCGAGCCTCAGGCGTTTCAGCCATGTCTGGGTGTCGTCCGGCCTGGATCCCTGGGTACAGAATATCGTGTCCCAGGGGTACAGACTGGAGTTTCAAGAACTCCCGCCTCACCGATTATTCAAATCAGGCTTGCCAGCCTTGCTGACAGATAGAGCTATCCTACAGGAAGCCATTCTAAAATTGGAAAGGTCACAGGTCATTGTTCCAGTTCCACCTCATATGCGGAACAAGGGTTATTATTTAAACCTTTTTGTGGTACCGAAACCGGATGGTTCAGTCAGACCAATATTTAACTTGAAATCATTAAACCCTTATCTGAGGGAGTTCAAATTCAAAATGGAGTCTCTAAGAGTGGTGAATAAATCAAGAAAGGAAAAAGAAAGGGGGGGGTGCGCTATCAATAGCAGCTGGTATGGGGATGGTAAATCCCCTGTAATAGTGCAAACAACAAGACAAAAAAAGGAAGGATTACCAGCGCTGGCTGATCATGCTTATGAAATATAAAAAACAATCTATGTTCCAAAAGGCTTATAATTAAAAAAACATATTTATTTCACATGTATAATCCTATAAAATAAAAGAATAAAAGGTGAATAAAATAGTCAATAGATTTTGCCACAATATCTGAATTATTTATATATCCACATTTGGCTATTAGTAGTACTCAAGGGGACTGGAATCACTTGGAGATGTCCATCACTAATCGGTTATTTTTGCATAAAGCTGATCATTTTGCAGATGTGAGGTATTTACCAGTGATCCTGAAAGCAGATAATGTCCACCTGATGTGTAGCTGGATCAATTGTCCTCTTTGGCATGGAGGATTAAATCCGGAAGGTGGATGCTGCTAATGAAATGTCCCAAATGGTATGCACCAGAGTATCAGCAAAGCCAGTGGAGATGGTGGTATTGAATGTCCAGATGAATAAAAAAGCTCAACGCGTTTCGCTGGTTTGGATAATCCAGCTTCCTCAGGAGCAAGTAAAATAGTAGCTATAGTGGAGCCTTTTTATACTGGATATGAGTGGCAATAATTGATTACACATGAATGGATTACATAAGATTATATATACAAGCCTTTTGGAAAATTCATCTAATGCTATATATATTGGAATACCTACTGGTCCCATATACTTAATATAACAAGAAATAATAAAAACGATTCTTTATTAAGTAGATATATGCTTTTAAAGTGCATGCATGCTTCTATGATGTCCCGATCATGTGATTGTCTAGATCACGTGATCGGCGTCTGCATCCAATGGAGGTATTTTGTTCGGGTCATGTGATATAACACGTGACCATAATAGAATCGGTTGCTTAGTAACCAGTCCGGAATAATTAGGATAAAGCTCATGACGTTGAGGAGTTGTGTAGCGTCCCGATCATGTGACTATTTATGTCACGTGATCGGCTTGTCCTCCAATAAAAAGGTATTGTATAAGTCACATGTATATGACAAAGTTGGTTGCTAGGTAACGAATCTCTGAAGGAGAGGGAGGGGACGTCCTGTCCGATATTATGACAGAGCGATCCTACAACCGGACCGGTGTCCTAGTATTTAACTACTTCTTATCAACGTTTACAATGGCTAATCATATAGCTTGTCCGGCCTCCTGTATATATCATCATATGACTAAATACAATAGATATCTATATATATTGGAATACCCTTTGGTCCTATACACTTAATAATGACAGGTAATAAAAACATTTCTTTGTTAGACAGATATATATTTTTAAAGTATATGTGTGATTCTATGATGTCTCGATCATGTGATTATCTAGATCATGCGATCGTCATCCGCATACAATGAAGGTAAATCGTTCAGATCATGGTACATGACACATGACTATACCAAAATGGGTTGTTTAATAACGAGTCCGAAATAATTAGTGTAAGGATTATGACATAGAAAGATTGTATAGCGTCCCGATCATGTGACTGTTTAGGTCACCTGATCGGCATTATCCTCCAATAGAGAGATATTATAAACATCTATATAGAGGGAAATTGGTTAAAAATTGCGGTTACCTTAGTAACTCATATATCCATATGAGTATTCAACAATGTAGATAACATTATTCGTAGGAAAGAGATAGAAAGAGCTAAGTATAATTGGTATATCATTAAATATAATATTCCATATGAGAATCCATTTAATTATCTGAAGAGATTCCTCCATGGTTAGAAAGGGATTTGTACAGTAATGAAAAAAAAACGAAAAAAAAAAAAAACCCTATAATTTATTTATATAACATCCTTATAATATATGAAAGATAGGTCACACCCAGGAAAGCAAAATAAATAAGAAGTCCATATGGCTAAATCACAGAATTTAATTCCATGGTTTCATTTAGACCAACCCGATGCAAGGAATTCAATTTCAGCATCCAATATACTTCACGACTACAGAGTTTTTTGAATCTATCGCCCCCCCTGGAGGTTGGGGCGATCTGTTCAAGACATGTAACTGATAGACAAGAAGGATTGGACATATGTTTTAAGAAATAATGTCGTGAGACGCTATGAGTTTGACATTTATTTATGATGTTTCTTCTGTGCTCCATAAAGCGAACCCGTAGTTTTCTAGTTGTGCGTCCTATATAATGAAGTCCGCAACTACAGGTTAGCAGATAAATTGCATAGGTCGTCTCACAATTCATAAAGGTTTTAAATTCATATGTCTCATTAAAAGATGGAATATTAATTGAGACAGTCTTACGTTGTATATGGGAACACATCGTACATCTTGTCAAGCCACATTTATGAAAACCCAGTGGTTTTGTACTAAGCCATTCTATACCCTTCTGGGTCCTAGGTTCCCTAATACTTTTTAAGTGGCTAGGGGCCAGAATGGTTTTTAACGACCTGTTTTTCCTATAAATAATTTGTGGTTGGGTGGGTAGAATAGTACTGAGTATATTGTCTTATTTTAATATTTTATAATTACGTGACACTATGGATTTTATTTCTTGGGCACATCTATTGTATTTGCAGATGAAAGAGAGATCCCGATTATTCTGTGTTTCTATTTTATGTTTAGATTGTTTGGGATGAAGAAGTTGTTGTCTATCCATATTATAGACCTCTGTATAGGCCTGTTGTAGTAGTGTCTCAGGATAATCTCTAGTCCTAAAAGAATCTATTAATTATCTGGCCTGTAATGCAAATGTGTCAACATTAGAACAGTTACGGCGTAACCTCATAAGTTGACCTTTTGGAATGTTGGTTTTCCAAGGTCTATAGTGTGAACTTCTATAGTGTAAGTATGAATGCGTATTGACCGATTTAATATAGTTGGATGTGACGATTTTATTGTTAATTATTTCTAATGTCAAATCAAGGAAGTCCACACGGGTCTTATTAAACGTAAATGTGAAGGATAAATTAAATGGGTTAGTGTTAAGAGTGGAAACAAAATGATTAGCAGATAACTCATCCCCATCCCAAATAATTAATAAATCATCGATATAACGGCCATAGAGGACCAGGTACGCCCCCCATGGGCCATTCCATATATACTGTTCCTCAAAGTCGCCCATGTATAAGTTTGCATAACTGGGGGCGAACCTGGTCCCCATGGCCGTTCCCATCACCTGTAAATAATAACGATCTAAAAACGTGAAATAATTATGTGTAAGGATAAAATTGATACCCTGTAAAAGAAAAGATCTGTGATCCACACTGAGATCACTATCTTGATCTAAACGTCTAGAAATACTATCACAACCCTTTATGTGAGGAATATGGGTGTATAGTGATTTAACATCAAGAGTCAGGAAAGCAAAAGAATCTTTCCATTTTAAATCTTGTATTTTAGTGAGGAAATCGGTTGTATCTTTAAGATGTGATCTCAGTGTGGAGACGCGTGGTTGAAGAAAGGTGTCAACATAATGGGACAAATTAGATGTGAGGGAATCAATGCCCGAAACAATAGGTCTACCAGGAGGTGAGGTGAGGGATTTGTGAATTTTGGGTAAAAAATAAAAAGTGGGGGTGATGGGGTAATGTGGTAATAAGAACCGGTGTTCCTCCTTAGACAGGATATTTTATTCTAGTGCAGAATCAAGAAGATTTTTTAATTCCAATAAAAAGATGGATGTGGGGTTATTGTCAAGAGTTTTATAGAAGTTTTTGTCTTCCAATTGATTTAAAGCCTCCTTGACATAATCCACACGATCCATAATAACGAGGCCGCCACCCTTGTCTGCCTCTTTAAATATTAAGGAATTATCCTTAGTTAATACACGAAGTGCCCTCTGTTCTTGTTTAGTTAAATTGGACGGTGTTTGTAATTTATTCTGATTGTGTTCTACCATTTCTTTAAAGTCGTCTAACGTGATTCTATAAAAGGCCTCTATACTACTACTCTTGGCTGATATAGGAAAGAATTCAGATCTGCATTTAAAAGAACTGGTTTCTCTCTTTATATCAAATACTTTTTCTGATCTCAACGGTGAAGTATTGTTTTCTTCCCATAGTTGTTCCAACATTGATAGCATGATGTCATCTGTACTATTTAGAACAATGGGTATGGACTCATCTTTTTTTATACTTACTTTTCCTGGCAAAATACCTCTTACGGCATAGTGTGCGTACAAATCTATTGAGATCAACATACAGTTCAAAAAGATTTGGATCATTAGTAGGGGAAAATTTTAAACCTTTCTCCAATAATGACAACTCCGAACTGGTAAGAATTTTACTGGAAAGGTTGAATACATTAGATTTTTTATTATTATTGTTTTGTGAGGTTCTTTTTACAGATTTTAGAATCTTCTTGGATTTTTTCTTTCGGTTTCTACCTCCTCTAACTCCTCTATACTGGAATCTCTTCTTCTTTTGGGTGTTTCCCTTGGATTCCTGAAATTTGATCGCCACTGGGATGTCTTGGGGCGTGCCCCTAAAAAATCCCCCCTCTTTTCATGATCAACTACATCATTGGGGTGTGGTCTTTTTTCTCTAATGGGTTGGTACCTGTCTTTTCTACTTAGGTAATTGGAGGAGGGTGATTGAAAAGTCCTATCTTCATATTCGGTTAGGGCTTCATATCTATTCGGATGTATATAATTCCCATGATTGGCTTTCTGTACTGTATTTCTACTATATTTAAAGTAGTCCCTACGAGGGGGTTCAATATTGTCTCTCCTTAGATTAGGGTCACGCTCTTTCTTCTCTCGCTGTCTAAAGGTACGGACTGCATTATTCTCGTAATCTGACATATCTCGTCTCATTTTTTTCTGTTTCATACTCATGATATTCTGTTCATATTTTACCACTTTGTCATTAATGACTTTATCCCTATTGTTGAACTCTTCATCTTTATCATATACCTCCATATGTTTCTTCAATGCATCAATTTCTTTTTCTAAAGAATCAACCTTGGATACTCTATACCTAACAACCAATTTCATTAGTGCAATAGAGCACTCATCTAAGAGTTGGTCCCATTGTTTCTGATACTCTTCATCCTCTCGGAAGATGGATGGTTTATGTAGCCTGAGACCTCGTGGTATTATTTTTTTATCTATATATTGTTGTAAATTGGTGCTATCCAACCAATTTCTGGACTCAGCTTTTAAAAGATTCTCTAATTTAAAAAAATATTTATACATATCAGGTTTGTCAGAAAGAGGGTCATCCAAGGTTGATTTATCAATATGGGACCAGTAGGATTCTCTCCTATTCATACGTTCATTGAAATTCATGAAGCAGCTCATGATTGCTGCACCCGTATACCAAGATTATGAATAAATCAAGAAAGGAAAAAGAAAGGGGGGGGGGTGCGCTATCAATAGCAGCTGGTATGGGGATGGTAAATCCCCTGTAATAGTGCAAACAACAAGACAAAAAAAGGAAGGATTACCAGCGCTGGCTGATCATGCTTATGAAATATAAAAAACAATCTATGTTCCAAAAGGCTTATAATTAAAAAAACATATTTATTTCACATGTATAATCCTATAAAATAAAAGAATAAAAGGTGAATAAAATAGTCAATAGATTTTGCCACAATATCTGAATTATTTATATATCCACATTTGGCTATTAGTAGTACTCAAGGGGACTGGAATCACTTGGAGATGTCCATCACTAATCGGTTATTTTTGCATAAAGCCGATAATTTTGCAGATGTGAGGTATTTACCAGTGATCCTGAAAGCAGATAATGTCCACCTGATGTGTAGCTGGATCAATTGTCCTCTTTGGCATGGAGGATTAAATCCGGAAGGTGGATGCTGCTAATGAAATGTCCCAAATGGTATGCACCAGAGTATCAGCAAAGCCAGTGGAGATGGTGGTATTGAATGTCCAGATGAATAAAAAAGCTCAACGCGTTTCGCTGGTTTGGATAATCCAGCTTCCTCAGGAGCAAGTAAAATAGTAGCTATAGTGGAGCCTTTTTATACCGGATATGAGTGTCAATAATTGATTTCACATGAATGGATTACATAAGATTATATATACAAGCCTTTTGGAAAATTCATCTAATGCTATATATATTGGAATACCTACTGGTCCCATATACTTAATATAACAAGAAATAATAAAAACGATTCTTTATTAAGTAGATATATGCTTTTAAAGTGCATGCATGCTTCTATGATGTCCCGATCATGTGATTGTCTAGATCACGTGATCGGCGTCTGCATCCAATGGAGGTATTTTGTTCGGGTCATGTGATATAACACGTGACCATAATAGAATCGGTTGCTTAGTAACCAGTCCGGAATAATTAGGATAAGGCTCATGACGTTGAGGAGTTGTGTAGCGTCCCGATCATGTGACTATTTATGTCACGTGATCGGCTTGTCCTCCAATAAAAAGGTATTGTATAAGTCACATGTATATGACGAAGTTGGTTGCTAGGTAACGAATCTCTGAAGGAGAGGGAGGGGACGTCCTGTCCGATATTATGACAGAGCGATCCTACAACCGGACCGGTGTCCTAGTATATAACTACTTCTTATCAACATTTACAATGGCTAATCATATAGCTTGTCCGGCCTCCTGTATATATCATCATATGACTAAATACAATAGATATCTATATATATTGGAATACCCTTTGGTCCTATACACTTAATAATGACAGGTAATAAAAACATTTCTTTGTTAGACAGATATATATTTTTAAAGTATATGTGTGATTCTATGATGTCTCGATCATGTGATTATCTAGATCATGCGATCGTCATCCGCATACAATGAAGGTAAATCGTTCAGATCATGGTACATGACACATGACTATACCAAAATGGGTTGTTTAATAACGAGTCCGAAATAATTAGTGTAAGGATTATGACATAGAAAGATTGTATAGCGTCCCGATCATGTGACTGTTTAGGTCACCTGATCGGCATTATCCTCCAATAGAGAGATATTATAAACATCTATATAGAGGGAAATTGGTTAAAAATTGCGGTTACCTTAGTAACTCATATATCCATATGAGTATTCAACAATGTAGATAATATTATTCGTAGGAAAGAGATAGAAAGAGCTAAGTATAATTGGTATATCATTAAATATAATATTCCATATGAGAATCCATTTAATTATCTGAAGAGATTCCTCCATGGTTAGAAAGGGATTTGTACAGTAATGAAAAAAAAAACCTATAAATTTATTTATATAACATTTCTAGACGTTTAGATCAAGATAGTGATCTCAGTGTGGATCACAGATCTTTTCTTTTACAGTGTATCAATTTTATCCTTACACATAATTATTTCACGTTTTTAGATCGTTATTATTTACAGGTGATGGGAACGGCCATGGGGACCAGGTTCGCCCCCAGTTATGCAAACTTATACATGGGCGACTTTGAGGAACAGTATATATGGAATGGCCCATGGGGGGCGTACCTGGTCCTCTATGGCCGTTATATCGATGATTTATTCATTATTTGGGATGGGGATGAGTTATCTGCTAATCATTTTGTTTCCACTCTTAACACTAACCCATTTAATTTATCCTTCACATTTACGTTTAATAAGACCCGTGTGGACTTCCTTGATTTGACATTAGAAATAATTAACAATAAAATCGTCACATCCAACTATATTAAATCGGTCAATACGCATTCATACTTACACTATAGAAGTTCACACTATAGACCTTGGAAAACCAACATTCCTAAAGGTCAACTTATGAGGTTACGCCGTAACTGTTCTAATGTTGACACATTTGCATTACAGGCCAGATAATTAATAGATTCTTTTAGGACTAGAGATTATCCTGAGACACTACTACAACAGGCCTATACAGAGGTCTATAATATGGATAGACAACAACTTCTTCATCCCAAACAATCTAAACATAAAATAGAAAAACAGAATAATCGGGATCTCTCTTTCATCTGCAAATACAATAGATGTGCCCAAGAAATAAAATCCATAGTGTCACGTAATTATAAAATATTAAAACAAGACAATATACTCAGTACTATTCTACCCACCCAACCACAAATTATTTATAGGAAAAACAGGTCGTTAAAAACCATTCTGGCCCCTAGCCACTTAAAAAGTATTAGGGAACCTAGGACCCAGAAGGGTATAGAATGGCTTAGTACAAAACCACTGGGTTTTCATAAATGTGGCTTGACAAGATGTACGATGTGTTCCCATATACAACGTAAGACTGTCTCAATTAATATTCCATCTTTTAATGAGACATATGAATTTAAAACCTTTATGAATTGTGAGACGACCTATGCAATTTATCTGCTAACCTGTAGTTGCGGACTTCATTATATAGGACGCACAACTAGAAAACTACGGGTTCGCTTTATGGAGCACAGAAGAAACATCATAAATAAATGTCAAACTCATAGCGTCTCACGACATTATTTCTTAAAACATATGTCCAATCCTTCTTGTCTATCAGTTACATGTCTTGAACAGATCGCCCCAACCTCCAGGGGGGGCGATAGATTCAAAAAACTCTGTAGTCGTGAAGTATATTGGATGCTGAAATTGAATTCCTTGCATCGGGTTGGTCTAAATGAAACCATGGAATTAAATTCTGTGATTTAGCCATATGGACTTCTTATTTATTTTGCTTTCCTGGGTGTGACCTATCTTTCATATATTATAAGGATGTTATATAAATAAATTATAGGTTTTTTTGTTTTTTTCATTACTGTACAAATCCACATTGTTGAATACTCATATGGATATATGAGTTACTAAGGTAACCGCAATTTTTAACCAATTTCCCTCTATATAGATGTTTATAATATCTCTCTATTGGAGGATAATGCCGATCAGGTGACCTAAACAGTCACATGATCGGGACGCTATACAATCTTTCTATGTCATAATCCTTACACTAATTATTTCGGACTCGTTATTAAACAACCCATTTTGGTATAGTCAGTCATGTGTCATGTACCATGATCTGAACGATTTACCTTCATTGTATGCGGATGACGATCGCATGATCTAGATAATCACATGATCGAGACATCATAGAATCACACATATACTTTAAAAATATATATCTGTCTAACAAAGAAATGTTTTTATTACCTGTCATTATTAAGTGTATAGGACCAAAGGGTATTCCAATATATATAGATATCTATTGTATTTAGTCATATGATGATATATACAGGAGGCCGGACAAGCTATATGATTAGCCATTGTAAACGTTGATAAGAAGTAGTTAAATACTAGGACACCGGTCCGGTTGTAGGATCGCTCTGTCATAATATCGGACAGGACGTCCCCTCCCTCTCCTTCAGAGATTCGTTACCTAGCAACCAACTTCGTCATATACATGTGACTTATACAATACCTTTTTATTGGAGGACAAGCCGATCACGTGACATAAATAGTCACATGATCGGGACGCTACACAACTCCTCAACGTCATGAGCTTTATCCTAATTATTCCGGACTGGTTACTAAGCAACCGATTCTATTATGGTCACGTGTTATATCACATGACCCGAACAAAATACCTCCATTGGATGCAGACGCCGATCACGTGATCTAGACAATCACATGATCGGGACATCATAGAAGCATGCATGCACTTTAAAAGCATATATCTACTTAATAAAGAATCGTTTTTATTATTTCTTGTTATATTAAGTATATGGGACCAGTAGGTATTCCAATATATATAGCATTAGATGAATTTTCAAAAGGCTTGTATATATAATCTTATGTAATCCATTCATGTGTAATCAATTATTGCCACTCATATCCGGTATAAAAAGGCTCCACTATAGCTACTATTTTACTTGCTCCTGAGGAAGCTGGATTATCCAAACCAGCGAAACGCGTTGAGCTTTTTTATTCATCTGGACATTCAATACCACCATCTCCACTGGCTTTGCTGATACTCTGGTGCATACCATTTGGGACATTTCATTAGCAGCATCCACCTTCCGGATTTAATCCTCCATGCCAAAGAGGACAATTGATCCAGCTACACATCAGGTGGACATTATCTGCTTTCAGGATCACTGGTAAATACCTCACATCTGCAAAATTATCGGCTTTATGCAAAAATAACCGATTAGTGATGGACATCTCCAAGTGATTCCAGTCCCCTTGAGTACTACTAATAGCCAAATGTGGATATATAAATAATTCAGATATTGTGGCAAAATCTATTGACTATTTTATTCACCTTTTATTCTTTTATTTTATAGGATTATACATGTGAAATAAATATGTTTTTTTAATTATAAGCCTTTTGGAACATAGATTGTTTTTCATAAGCATGATCAGCCAGCGCTGGTAATCCTTCCTTTTTTTCTCTAAGAGTGGTGATCGCAGGTCTGGAGGAGGGGGAGTTTCTGGTATCCCTGGATATCAAGGATGCGTATTTCCACATTCCGATTTGGCATCCACACCAGGCTTATCTCAGATTTGCACAGTTAGACAGTCACTATCAGTTTCAGGCGCTGCCTTTCGGCCTCTCCACAGCACCGAGGGTGTTTACCAAGGTGATGGCAGAGAAGATGGTTCTCCTCCGCAGACGGGAGGTGAACATAATGCATATCTGGATGATCTGCCGACAAAGGCATCGTCCAGGTAGAGGTTGTTGCAGTCCATTGTTCTCACTACTCATCTACTCAGGGAACACAGTTGGATCCTGAACCTTCCAAAGTCATATTTTGAACCAACAAGGAGATTGACTTTTCCGGGGTTGATCCTCGACGGGGAAGTGCAGAGGGTGTTTCTGCTGGAGAAGAAAGCGTAGATGATTCAAATAATGGTCCGGAATGTCCCGAAGCCAGCCCGGGTATCGGTTCATCAGTGCATTCGCCTTCTGGGGAAGATGGTTGCCTCTTACGAGGCTCTACAGTACGGAAGGTTTCATGCTCTGTCCTTCCAACTGGATCTCCTGGACAAGTGGTCGTGATCTCATCTACACATGCACCAGAGGATAGGTCTGTCGCCGAAAGCAAGGATTTCATGTCTTTGGTGGCTGCAAATGTCTCGCCTTCGGGAGGGCCGCAGGTTCGGGATTCAAGACTGGATCCTTCTAACCACAGATGCAAGCCTCCGGGGCTAGGGCGCAGTCACTCAGGGGGAAACCTTCCAAGGAAGGTGGTCAAGACTTGAATCCAGTCTTCCAATAAACACTCTGGAACTAAGAGCCGTCTACAACGGTCTTCTTCAATCGGCCCATCTTCTGCGAGATCGGGCCATTCAAGTGCAGTCGGACAATGTGATGACAGTGGCCTACATAGGCCGACAGGGCGGAATGAAGAGCGGTGCTGCAATGTCAGAGGTAACGAGGATCATCCTCTGGGCAGAAAAACACGCAGTGGCGCTGTCAGCAATCTGCATTCCGGGAGTAGACAACTGGGAAGCAGATTTCCTCAGCAGACACGATCTCCATCCAGGAGAGTGGGGACTCCATCCAGAGGTGTTCACGGAGGTGACAAACCTTTGGGGGGTTCCTCAAATAGACATGATGGCTTCACGCCTCAATAAGAAGCTTCGGAGGTATTGTTCCAGGTTGAGAGACCTGCAAGCAGTGGCGGTGGACACCATGGTAACTCCGTGGGTGTTCCAGTCAGTGTACGTGTTTCCTCCACTTCCACTCATCCCAAGGGTTCTCAAACTCATAAAGGGATCAAGAGTTCAGGCAATCCTCATTGCCCTGGACTGGCCAAGAAGAGCTTGGTACGCGGTTCTTCTGGCTCTACTGTTGGAAGATCCGAGGCCTCTTCCTCTTCGGGAGGACCTGTTACAACAGGGGCCGTTCGCTTATCAAGACGGCATGGAGAATGAATGCCAGATATTAGCTCAGAAAGGGCATTCCAAACAAGTTCATTCCTACCCTGATACAGGTTAGGAAAGGTGTAACGTCTAAACATTACCATCGCATTTGGAAACAGTATGTGTCTTGGTGTGAATCCAAGAAGTTTCCTACGGTGGAGTTTCAACTAGGACGTTTCCTTCTCTTCCTGCAAGCAGGTGTGGATATGGGCCTGAGGTTGGGATCCGTAAAGGTCCAGATTTCGGACTTATCCATTTTCTTCCAGAGACAGCTGGCTTCTCTCCCTGAGGTTCAGACTTTATTGAAAGGGGTTCTGCACATCCAGCCTCCCTTTGTGCCACCTACGGTGCCCTGGGATCTTAATGTGGTGTTACAGTTCCTCCAATCGGATTGGTTTGAGCCTCTTCAGGAGGTTGAGGTCAAGTTTATCACGTGGAAGGCGGTCACTTTGTTGGCCTTAGCTTCTGCTCGATGTGTGTCGGAATTGGGAGCTTTGTCTTGTAAAAGCCCCTATTTGATGTTCCATGAGGATAGAGCTGAGCTTCGGACGCGTCAGCAGTTCCTTCCGAAGGTTGTGTCGGCTTTTCATATCAGCCAACCTATTGTGGTGCCAGTTGCTACTGACTCCTCAGTTCCATCAAAGTCCTTAGATGTTGTGAGGGCTCTAAAAATCTATGTGAAGAGAACTGCTCATCACAGAAAATCGGACTGTTTGTCCTGTATGATCCCAAGAAAATTGTGTGTCCTGTTTCTAAGCAGACAATCTCTCGCTGAATCAGGTTCACTATCCAGCATGCATATTCTACGACAGAACTGCCATGTCCAAAATCTGTTAAGGCCCACTCTACTCATAAAGTGGGTTCTTCCTGGGCGGCTGCCCGGGGTGTCTCGGCTTTACAGCTTTGCAGAGTGGCTACTTGGTTAGGGTCAAACACGTTTGCTAAGTTCTACAAGTTCGATACTTTGGTCTCTGAGTACCTAAAGTTTGGTCAATCAGATCTGCAGGAGCCTCCGCGCTCTCCCTCCCGTTCTGGGAGCTTTGGTACTATCTGTGTAAAATCCTTCTCTCGAAGTTGTCAGTCTCCTCGAGCACAGTTCCTATACAGAGTCTGGTAGGAGGGGCATAGAGGGAGGAGCCAGCCCACACTCTCAAACTCTTAAAGTGCCAGTGGCTCCTAGTGGACCCGTCTATACCCCATGGTACTAATGTGGACCCCGGCATCCTCTACGGACTACGAGAAAAGGATTTAGCGGTAGGTAATTAAAATCCTATTTTCTCCTAAATCCACAGGATAACATTGGGATATGAGGTAATGACAGCGGATTGGCACCAAATGATCAAAGCTTTCGACCTCCCAGAATGCAACGGGCCCGTCCCTATATCCCTGCCTCCTGGCTCAGGCAATTCAGTTGTTTTCCAAAGCTCAAGGCAGAAGCATCATAGAGAGCCCCAATCAGGCGAGAAGAACACACATGCACACCCTTCCATACAAGAAGGAAGAGGTTAGTAAGTTAAAGGATCCTCAAATCGGGTGTGTCAGGGTGGGATCCCTGTGGACTTGGGAGGAATACCGTTGTCAACAGTAAGTCTACCATAATGATTATTTCTCCTGCAGGCTCCACAGGTTATCCACAGGATAACTTTGAGATGTCCCAAAGCAATTTAGTGGTGGGGATGCTCCTGATTTGACAGGAGAATCCTTCGCCTGAATTCAGCTTCCTCAGAGGCAAAGACATCAAAGGCATAATGTCTAAAGAATGTATTAATGGAGACCATGTGGCTGCCTTACATATCTGTTCTGCTGAACCACCACGTTGTGCTGCCCCTGACGGACCTACCTTATGAGTAGAGTTAGCAGAGACATTAGCCAGAAAAGGGAGATCAGCTTGAGAATATGTTTCTGAAATCGTCATTCGAAGCCACCTCGCCAGTGTCTGCTTGTCAAATCCATAGAGAACAAAGAGTGACTGTTTTTCTGATGGCACTGGTATGATCCACGTAGATTAAAGCACGGACTACGTCCAACGATGCATCTCCCGCAGAAAGATCCAGCCCTTGGAAGGCCGGGACTACAATTTCTTCGTTAGGTGGAATTTAGACACTACCTTAGGAAGATACCCAGATTTGGTGCTGAAAACCGCTCTATCTGGATAACAAAATCAGAAAAGGAGGATGATATAAAAATGCACCTAAATCTTAAACTCTTCTAGCTGAAGCAATAGCCAGTAGAAAGAGAACTTCAGCTGTCAGCCATTTAAAATACACTCATTTTAGTGGTTCAAATGGGGCAACTTGAAGGGCCTTTAGGACTAAACTTAAGTCCCAAGGCACAGTAGGAGGAATAAAATGAGCTTGAATGTGCAGCTATCCCTGGAAAAAAAGTGCGCACATCCTGTAGGTTAGCAATTTTCTTTTGGAACCATACAGTCAATGCTGACACTTGCACTCTCAAAGAAGGCACCCTTGGACCTTTGTCCATTCCTAACTGAAGGAATGCTAGGACTCTGGAAACTCTGAAAGACTTAGGATCAAATTTCCGGTCCCTGCACCATTAAATATAGGATTGCCATATTCGGTGATGAATCCAAGCTGAGGAAGGTTTCCTTGCTCTGAGCATTGTTTGAATTACCTGTTGTGAGAATCCTCTAGCTTTCAGGATGGAAGTCTCAAGAGCCATGCTGTCAAAGACAGTCGATCCAGGTGCTTGTGATAGCAAGGACCCTGAGACAGTGGATCTGGAAGTTGAGGGAGTAGGAATGGAGCATCAATCAACAACCTCTGCAGATCTGTGTACCGATGTCTTCTGGGTCAAGTTGAAGCTATTAGTATCACAGCACCCCTTCCTTGTTTTGCCTTTCGCATCACCCTGGGTAACAGGGCGATTGGTGGAAACACATAGGCCAGATGAAAGTCCCATCTCACTGACAGGGTATCCACAAAGATAGCTTTGACATCCTTAGTTCTTGACCTGTATGTGGGAACTACGTTCTGATGGGACGCCATTTTATTGTCTGATGAAAACCATTCCATTTGGAAAGGATCAGACGTTGCAGAGGCCTCGAGTGGAACGAAGCATACTCCGCCATGTTGAATGTCGACACCATCAACCCGATCACACGCATTACTGCATGAATGGATACCCTTTGATTGTGTAGCAGCTCCTGAATCCTTGACTGAATTTTGGATATTTTGTTCAGAGATAAAATTACTCCCTGAAGACTCAAATCCAACACAGCCCCCAAGTGAGTCATCCGTTGTGATGGAACCAGGTATGACTTTGCCCAATTTATAAGCCAACCGTGTCTCTGCAAACAAGCTATTGTCTGCTGCAGATGACACTGAAGCAATTCCTGAGATTGCGCCTGGATTAATAAGTCGTCGAGGTATGGCAAAATCCTTATCCCCTGCTGTCGGAGAGAAGATGCCATTACCACCATAATTTTGGTGAACACCCTGGGAACTGTGGCCAGTCCACAGCTGGTAGGGCCTGAAACTGAAAATGTTGCTGGAGGATAGCACACCTGAGAAAGCGCTGATGGGACAGCGCTATAGGAACATATGCTATAGGAACAAGTAGGTAAGTATCCTGGATATCCAGGGATACCATAAAATCCTCCGGCTTCATGGACAAAAATAATAGAACGTAAAGTCTCCATATGAAAACGAGTCACACAAATGTACATGTACAGCACTTTGAGATTGAGTATGGGCTGGAACGACCCATTTGGCTTCTGGACTAGAAACAGGTTGGAGTAAAAACTTTGTTCTCATTGTGCAGGAGGAACTGGAATTATCACTCCTGACTGAAGCAACTTCTGAACTGCCTATTGCAAAGCCCCGGCCTTCGTTTCCACTGAAGACGGGCAGGTACAAAAAAAACTTTGAGAAGGGTGTTTCTTGAAAGCAAATGCATAACCGTGAGATACCGCTTCTTGCACCCAGGCACCTGTGGTGGACTGCTGCCAGATCTGTGCAAACTTAAGAAGTCGGCCTCTCACCCTGGGGTCCACCAGGTGAAGGCCCGCACCATCAGGCTGATGATTTATCTTCTGATTTGGAAGTCGGCCCTTTGGTAGCCCAATGCTTTTTAGTCTTACCAGACTTGTCAGATTGAGACTGTTTGCCATAACCCTTTCCTTTTGCTTTTTCTTGAGTCCAAAAGGGTCGAAAAGCTTGAAATCTAGGCTTGGATTAACGTGTGGAAGGAAACTTAACTTTCTTGGAGTCTGCTTCTGACTCCAAAATACTGTTTAATTCTTTACCAAAAAGAATACCTCCTGTAAAAGGCAAAGACTCCAGAACCTTCTTAGATTCTGAGTCAGCTTTCCATGTACGTAGCCAAACCGCTCTGCAAGCTGCTACTGTTGAGGCTGATGCCGAAAGGCAATTGTACCTATACAGTATCCAAGGCTGCTTGCATAAAAATAGCTGGGTGTTTGATATGTGCAATATGGAATTTTTGCTCTCTAGATGCCACTGAAAGGTCATCCTCCAGTGCATCAGCCCAAGCTGTTACTACTTTTGCCATCCAAGCCGAAGCCATGGCTGGTCTTATGATTGCCCCAGACAAGGAGAAAATGGTTTTAAGAAAACCATCTATTTTCCTAATCTGTGACATCATTAAATGGCGTTGAAGGCACAGGTAATGTAGATTTTCGCACCAATCGGATGACATGCGTATCTACTTTGGGAGCCACCTCCCTCTTTAAACAGTCCCCAGCCGGTAGAGGATAATGGGAATTCCCTTTCCTTGGAATTCTAAACTTCTTACTGGGTGTAACCCAAGCCTCTTGCATAATTTCTGTCAGCTGTTCTGACCCAGGAAACTCAGTCCTAACTATTTTGGGACGTTTAAACACAGGTGCCTTAGATTTTAACAAAGGCTCTGCTGCCTCCTCTAAGGATAGAATGGCTTTCATAGCACTAATTAGCTCAGAAATGTCCACTGAGCTGAGGCTTTCCTCCTCATCTCTGTATGCAGACCCCGAGTGCAATGAGTCCTCATCCTCTGACAAGTCCTCATCTGAAACATGTGTAGACTGTGAAGATGTTGTTTCATGTCTATGTGATTTACTTACCACCAGTCTTCCAGACTGTTTCTTTTGAGAGGCTGCCGATTCCTGTACTGGATGTGATAACCCCCAGGTGGAATGTTGCATGTAAGGGTTAATAGGGAAACTTATCCCTGGTATCCCTGGAGCTGGCATTATCCGCTCAGCTATACTGGATAATGTTTGTGCAAAAGTAGCCCATGGGGGTTCAACCTGGACCTGTGCCTGCTTCGGATTATTCATGAGGCTTTGGTGAAAGCTAAAACTATTTGCACATAATCCATTTTGAACCAGATCCTGAGAGGTTGATCCAGCTTTGCAAGACAAACATGACATGAGTGTTGGTGCTGCTGTGGAGAGTATATCCTCCTCACCTTTGCCTTGACATGATAAATAAATCACATACCTTTACAGTGTTAACTACACAAATTGTGACTGCAATCACTTTATGTTTTGTTAAAGTGACATACAATCCGATCCCTCCCTGCTTTGCACCAGCATTGAGGATCGGAATACACAGAAACTGACAGAAAATAGTAAAGTCAGCAATCACACTAGCAATCAGTCACAGGTTATACATTAGTATAATAAGCAATATGAGCACATAATCAACTACAGACACATTTGAAGTATGTAGGAGAAACATATTACTGCATTCCTTATATAGGATTTTAAACGTATTCAGTTGCACAGCAAAAGAAAACAGCAGCAACAGTTCACAGACTTATATGCATCAGGCACTTATCCAACTATGGTAAATAAAGAGTTAGTGCTGTATCACCCGGCTAAAGAGAGTGGGACACAGAGAGACTACCAGAAGGGGTGGCAATAGATTTCGGCAATTGTGTACTGGGTAGTCTTCATGGATTTTTAAATTAGACACTCTGAGCTATAGGGGACTAAATGAGGCTCTAGATTAAACTTGTTTAGATTAACAGTCGCCTGCCTGTATTATTTGTAGTTCTTGTCTATTAGTATAGCAATCAATGGGTAACCAACTATACTAGTACTTTTTGTCTAATAGTGCTGGTGTATAGCACTCTAAGGTGGCATTGATTATATATTCTTATGTTTGGTTATAATTGCTCTGAGTACTGACGATATGTTTACTGTTTATTACTCAGCATCATGGAGAAACTTGCTTCGAATTGTGTGTTTTTTTATATTATGTATCTTATCTAAATAATATTGCTGTGTGCTTACATATACACACTGAGTTTTAAGGATTGAATATACAGGTGCCTGCAATAACAATTAAAGGTGGCCCCTGTAGGGGATTAAAAAGGGCTAAGATTCACTAGCCCAGCAGTTTTGAGAAAGTCCCGAGTCTGTACGGGATGAAACGCGTTGACGTCATTCCCCCTCTGGTCTGCACACTGACAGACTTCAGCACAGACGGATCTGAGCAGTGACGCGATCATCACTTGTGGCTGTATTTCACCCGGTAATAGGAGTGCCTCCCTCCACGCCTGCCACGACAGATCTCTGCACCACTCTAGTACTGGCAGTTGCTGTGGGCTCCATGCTCAGGCTGAGCGCTAATGTGAAGGACACCAACTCCGGTCTGATTGCCTTGTTGCCATTGGATATTCGCGCTGGATCGGGTAACTATATTACAAAGCCTTATTACCTGCACTGGGATGCCAGTGACAGGTGGATCGTAGTAACACTAAATTACATTGCGGGAATACTCCGCTGCATTAATAATTGAGCACCTCCAAAATAAACATCTGGAAACAGAGTTAGGTTGCTATTGTTGCTTAAAGCAGGTTGAACTGGTGTGTTCGATATTATAAGAAACACATTGTTGCTTTTACCAAAACATTGTGCAAAATTACAGTGCTAATGATTTGGCTGCGGTCCAACAGCTCATCATCTGACCAGCTTTACTGTTATTTAGTATTGCACTGTATGTGTTGAACCTGATTACCTAAGTATCATACGTCCATTCTAGAGCCTACCAGGTGTTTTGGGCCACGTTTTTAAGTACTTTATGATCTATCCGGTTGATGTGAGTGTCCAAGAGCAGTTTTACCGGCTGCTTAATTTCTTTGATGGTAACTAGTTGGAAAGTAAGATACACCCCCTGATGAAGTCTCGGCATGAGACGAAACACGTTGGTTTATCTGTTTTTGTGATGTGACCTCCAATCTACTAATAGAAGGAGGAGACCGTAAATAAATACTTGTACATTTGTTCTTATTATGACCTCCAATTTGCGTCAATAGTAGGAGGAAAATGCTAAAGAACATCTATATGACTATGGACACTGATATTGCTTTTTATGAATTCTGAATTTTAAATAAATATGTATAGTGGAACTCACTGATTATCTTCTATGTTATGAAATGTTATATTTTACCATTGTATAACACTGTTTGAGGGTTTGAACAAATTCTGGGAGTTGATACAACCCCAATGCGCCAATTTCACTATTGTTATACATTTTTTCCATTTTTAGTTCTTCCTAACAGGGAACTTCGTGAAATAAGGCAGCCTGGTAATATCTCACTAAATACTTACATTTTAAATAGCGCAGGAAGAGAGATTGTGTTATCTAATATCTCTCTCTCTCTCTCTCTATATATATATATATACATACATACATATACACACATACACACACACACACACACACACACACATATAATTTCAGAAGATCTGTCTCATCGCCTCAGTGCACATACAGTGGAAGAGCCTGAGCGCGAGTCCCAACAGTTCCCACTGTGAGAGGAGGGTTCAGGGAAGGGGGGTGCACACAGCCACACACACTAAAGGCTTGTACACACTAGTCTATATAGTAAACGACATCGCTTATTTTGACCCTTCCTGAGCGACATTGTTTACTATATCAATTAGTGTGTACGCTGTAAACGATGAGCGATGCGTGGCCCCGCGGGTCTTTAACCCTCAATCTTGGCCGTGTATGCAGCTCACTTTGAACTCAACGTCGAAAGATGCATGCTTTGGGCGCCCGCTTCATAAGGTCACTGTGCGATATCGCTAGAAATATCGCACAGTGTGTATGCATATCTCGGGCGGCCCGGGAGGCGGACACACTAGGCGATGTCACTCATCGCCTAGTGTGTACCCACCTTAAGGCACTAATTCTACACAGAAGCAGCTTGTAAACAATAAAACAAAACACCAAGTACTAAGATAAATGTTACTTTATTCACTTGTGTGTTCGTGGAATTTATGTTGGTCTTTTCCACATAATTTTTTCTTATTACAAATAATATCCATTAAACCTAGTAATACCTACATAACACAGGAAATAATATCCTGGTAATTATGTACTGTACTTTTAGCATATTTCGTATACTGAAAATTAAGATTATTATATTACTAAAATTCAGTATTACACTTTCCCAGCTGTTTCTAATATTATATTATTACAAAGGAAATAAAGAGTTAGGTGTGTGCCTTGTATTTGCTGCCCTCTGGTGTAAATAATCAGAATTTCTTTTTTTGCTTTCAGTTTATGCAGGTACATTGGAAATCTTCATGTCATGACAGCTGAACAAATGATGGAGTAGCTCTGCTGAAAAGGTGATAGAGCTTAATACTGGGAACTCATTTGCCAATTTGTAAATAAATAAATAAATAAATAAATAAATAAATAAATACTTTTTCCCCCTGATTAGAACCGCAGGGCATCTTTGCAACTA
The DNA here is from genome assembly GCF_028390025.1 of Pseudophryne corroboree. Taxonomy (NCBI): domain Eukaryota; kingdom Metazoa; phylum Chordata; class Amphibia; order Anura; family Myobatrachidae; genus Pseudophryne; species Pseudophryne corroboree. Next base: position 322,977,200 of record NC_086448.1, read on the forward strand.
TACTTGTAACTACTCCATTGTTATACATATACCTCGACTAATGGTGGTCATTTGTCATTTGTTCACCTCAAAAAACAAAAACAAATGAAAATACCTCATGCACAATTCAAGTATTTTATGACATGATTTTTATATGCATGATAAATTATTTTTTCTGAATCTACTGAGCGACACTGGACCAAGGGCTGCAGATTATCATTCATGAAGTTAGCATTAATCATTTTATTTTATACTCCTCATTCTTTTACACATCTCCATACTGCAGGTAACTTATTTTCCTAACAAAGCCCCACAAAAAACTGCAGAGCGGAATCAACACAAAATAGTTCCTGAAAGATAAAAAAAACATCTCAGCTGAGTAAAATATTAACATGAAGACTAAAGGGTAATTGGTGGACATTTAGTGCCCCTAATAGACTGAGGGAAATTCATTTAATAAAAGTATTAAAAAAAACCCACCTATTTTCTCTTTTATGCCATGGGGGACAACGTATAATGGGATTTCCCACTTATTTCCAAGGGTTCGGTATGATTTATCGGCAGCCGGGATACAGACAGAGGCATCCCAGCCGCCAGTATGACGGCAGCAGGGCAAGCATAAAGAGTCCCCTTGTGGGCTTGCTGTGCTCACCACAGGCTCTATTTCCACTCTATGGGTGTCGTGGACACCCCTGAGTGTGGATAGCCCCTGTGCACCGGGATTCCGTATGTTGGCATTATCGGCTGTCGGGATTCCGGCGTCTGTATCCTGATCTCCAGGATCCCTACAGCCGGCAAATTAACTGCACCCCATTTCCAAAATGTGTGTCCTTGAACTCAAACACACGGACACTGCAAAATCTTGTAAAGGCACAAACTAAAAACTAAAGGCCCATACACACTGGGCGGTTTTGAGCTAGGGTTTCTCCCTGCACCAATATAAACCTAGACAATTATAGAAGAGATCCACCTGGCAATAGTTTTTGATGTAGGCCAGTGGTTCCCAAACTCAGGGATAAATGTATTAAACTCACACATATCATGTGGGTATAACGCTTCCTGCTTCGTCTCTTTACAGAGGTAAAGCAGGAAGAGGCAGTGATGAAATGTATTAACATCTCGGATGCCGGAGTGGGGGAGTGAAAACTCTCTCCTCCGGCGATCTCTGCCAGACCACCCACAGAGCATCAGCCTTGTGCTGATGCACTGTCTCTTCTCCCTACCGGCTCACTGGGTATGTGCAAGATCTTGCTACTCTCGCAAAATCTGCTATGCAGCATGGACCCAGCAGCCGCCGCAACCAGGGACAGAGCTGTCCCTGGAGTGGTGTATGAGCAACGACACCACCAGCGGTCAAAATTGATAGCTGCAGGTGTCGGAATGGTCAGTGCTACTCATTGTTCATACATTGCCCAGCATATCGGAGCTAGGGAGGCCAATCCCAAGGCCCAGGAATGAAAAACGGTCAATCCAGGGATTGGCTAGGAAAAAAAAAAAAAAAGGGCGGCAGGCAGCAGATGCAGGCATTCTGACCTCTAACACCATGTCACGCTGCGCAGTGCGCACAGCCGCACAAGCTAGATGCAAAAGGAGCTGGCCAACATCTGTGCCGTATGCTGAACACTGCCCGGCATTAAAAAAACAGCATTGGTCTGAATACCAGGAATGGAAGTTCCGATCCCGGGATTCAATCCCGGACAATATTTGGCCAAAATCCTTGAGGCACCAGTAGACTCAGGTTGGTGGTCAAGGACCAAATCAAATTATTTATGGTCATCTGATAGTCAAAATCAGTGATAATGGCTGCCATTTATAAAATGCGTGGCCAAACAGAAGTGCAACCCTGTCCACCACTAAATAACTGAATTTAAGGATGACAGTTAAGCACAGTTTACTTAAATGAATCATTTTTTTTTTCTTAATTAGTAAATAAGAAACTTTGGGCCTAGGGTTGCTGTGAAATAAAATGCTGATACTATAGGGCACCATGATTCAAGTAAGTTTGGGAACCACTGGCATACATCATCTTCAAAACCTTAACAACATTCACTAAAGCTGAGTACACACTAGACGATATATAGGACTATTTGCTGTTTTGAACTGAATTGGAACGACATATCAGCCACATCGTCTAGTGTACACCTCTATCACGCGTTTACGTGCGTCGCTCATCGCATCCTCTCATCTGCCTGCCATGCAGGCGGATCAGAACAGATCTTTAATGATTTTGTGCAAATCATCCAGTGTGTATGTCCTATCTGACATATATAACCGATATATTGTCAGCGATCAAACGACCAAACAATGCAAGATATATTGTTCAGTCATATATTGTTTGTTCTGGGGATGAAGGGAAAGGGGACAACCATTACGTCATGTGCACACCATCTAGTGTATTAGGGGGTTGTAGTAATTCAAGTCGGAGCAAGTTGAAACCGCATGTGAATGCTTGTAACAACTCCAACTGGTCTGTGCAGTAAAATGAGGTACAGTATATGCACTACGGGTTGCAGTTAAAATGATGGCTATTGAGATCTTGGCCCACCAGGGCTATTCCGAACGGTGGGTGTCCACGAGACCCATAGAGTGGGAAATTAGAGAGTGCAGCGTGCCCGCAAGGGGACTCTTAGCACTCGACCCACTGCTGGCATTCTGGTGGGCGGGATACCGCTGTCGGGATATTGAAAGCCGGCATCCAGTCCGCCAGTAAAACGGATGTAATCAATGGTCTACAGTACATATGGAGGATGTGCATAGCCACACATTGTGACCCAACATTGCTCTGATACACACACCAATGAATGTTTGCATTAGAGCAGGCATGTAATAATCAAAATCAAATTCACAACTGGCCCGAACTGTCAAGGTCTAAGGGAGACATTTACTAAGCAGTGAAAAGAGCGGAGAAGTGAGCCAGTGGAGAAGTTGCCCATGGCAACCAATCAGCACTGACGTAACATCTATAATTTGCATACTATAAAATGATACAGAGCTGCGGATTGGTTGATGGGGCTTCTCCACTGGATCACTTCTCCGCTCTTATCACTGCTTACTAAATGTCCCCCTTAGTCTTGTGTGGGCCACAAGAAAACGAAAGAGTCCAATCCTAACCCTAATATATATCTACACATATCTACCAGCACAAATTACGCAGTGGCACTCGGAATGTTATTAAAACATCAGTGTATCCACCAATGTTTCGGGGCTGTGACGCCCCTTTGTCAAGGTGAAACAGAGAAGGTAAGACACCGCTGGGCAACCACGGATGATATGTAGACATTCTATCAAGTTGACAGTTCATCTACATGATGAATGTTGACATACCATACCACATCCCAAAATAGGACCGTTATACTCACTGGAATGCATCGCAATGGCAGTCACATGACAAGACGCCGCTGGAGTCGCTGCAGATGTAAGTAAAAGGTAAAAATAAGACTTTAAACCTACCGGTAAATCTTTTTCTCGTAGTCCGTAGAGGATGCTGGGACTCCGTAAGGACCATGGGGATAGACGGGCTCCGCAGGAGACATGGGCACTTTAAGAAAGACTTTGGATCTGGGTGTGCACTGGCTACTCCCTCTATGCCCCTCCTCCAGACCTCAGTTAGAGAAACTGTGCCCAGAGGAGACGGACAGTACGAGGAAAGGATTTTTGTTAATCCAAGGGCAAGATTCATACCAGCCACACAAATCACACCGTATAACTTGTGATATACTACCCAGTTAACAGTATGAAAACAACATAGCATCAGTCCAAGACTGATGAAAACTATAACATAACCCTTATGTAAGCAAAACTATATACAAGTCTTGCAGAAGAAGTCCGCACTTGGGACGGTCGCCCAGCATCCTCTACGGCAGGCATTCCCAACCACAGTCCTCAAGGCACACCAACAGTGCAGGTTTTAGTGATATCCAGGCTGCAGCACAGATGGTTAAATCAAAATAACTGACCTACTAATTAAGTCACCTGTGCTGAAGCCTGGAAATCACTAAAACCTGCACTGTTGGTGTGCTTTGAGGACCGCGGTTGGGAATGCCTGCTCTACGGACTACGAGAAAAAGATTTACCGGTAGGTTTAAAATCTTATTTTCTCTAACGTCCTAGAGGATGCTGGGACTCCGTAAGGACCATGGGGATTATACCAAAGCTCCCAAATGGGTGGGAGAGTGCGGATGACTCTGCAGCACCGATTGAGCAAACAGGAGGTCCTCCTCAGCCAGGGTATCAAACTTATAGAACTTTGCAAAGGTGTTTGACCCCATCCAAGTAGCAGCTCGGCACAGCTGAAGTGCCGAGACCCCTCGGGCAGCCGCCCAAGATGAGCCCACCTTCCAAGTGGAATGGGCCTTAACCGATTTTGGTAACGGCAATCCTGCCGTAGAATGCGCCTGCTGAATCGTGTTACAGATCCAGCGAGCAATAGTCTGCTTTGAAGCAGGGCTGCCAACCTTGTTGGCTGCATACAGGACAAACAGTGCTTCTGTTTTTCTGATCCTAGCCGTTCTGGCCACGTCAATTTTCAAAGCCCTGACCACATCAAGGGACTCGGAATCCTCCAAGTCACGTGTAGCCACAGGCACGACAATAGGTTGGTTCATATGAAAGGATGAGACCACCTTAGGTAGGAATTGAGGACGGTTCCGCAATTCCGCTCTATCCATATGGAAAACCAGATAGGGGCTTTTATGTGAAAAAGCCGCTAATTCCGAAACTCGCCTAGCCGAAGCCAAGGCTAACAACATGACCACCTTCCAAGTGAGATATTTCAACTCCACTGTTCTAAGTGGTTCAAACCAATGTGACTTAAGGAAACTTAAACACCACGTTAAGGTCCCAAGGCGCCACCGAAGGTACAAAAGGAGGCTGAATATGCAGTACTCCCTTCACAAAAGTCTGTACTTCAGGTAGAGAGGCCAATTCCTTTTGAAAGAAAATGGATAAGGCCGAAATCTGAACTTTAATGGAGCCTAATTTTAGGCCCCAATTCACTCCAGTTTGTAGGAAGTGAAGAAAATGGCCTAGATGGAATTCTTCCGTAGGAGCATTCCTGGCCTCACACCAAGAAACATATTTTCGCCATATTCGGTGATAATGTTTAGATGTCACGTCCTTCCTAGCCATTATTAGCATAGGAATGACCGCATCCAAAATACCTTTTTCCGCTAGGATCCGGCCGTCAAACGCAGCCGCGGTAAGTCTTGGAACAGACAGGGACCCTGTTGCAACATGTCCTGTCTTAGAGGAAGAGGCCTCGGATCTTCTGTGAGCATTTCCTGCAGATCCGGATACCAGGCCCTTCGTGGCCAATCCGGAACAATGATTATTGTTCTCACTCCTCTTTTTCTTATTATTCTCAACACCTTGGGTATGAGAGGAAAAGGAGGGAATACATAGACCGACTGGAACACCCACGGTGTCACTAGGGCGTCCACAGCTACCGCCTGAGGATCTCTTGACCTGGCGCAATACCTTTGTAGCTTTTTGTTGAGACAAGACGCCATCATGTCTATTTGGGGCAGTCCCCACTGACTTGCAATCTGTGCGAAGACTTCCTGATGAAGTCCCCACTCTCCTGGATGCAGGTCGTGTCTGCTGAGGAAGTCTGCTTCCCAGTTGTCCACTCCCGGAATGAACACTGCTGAAGGTGCGCTTACATGATTCTCCGCCCAGCGAAGAATTCTGGTGGCTTCCGCCATCGCCACTCAGCTCCTTGTGCCGCCCTGGCGGTTTACATGAGCTACTGCGGTGACGTTGTCTGACTGGATCAGAACTGGTCGGTCGCGAAGTAAGGTCTCCGCTTGACGTAGGGCGTTGTATATGGCCCTTAGTTCCAGGATGTTGATGTGAAGACAAGTCTCTTGACTTGACCAAAGGCCTTGGAAATTTCTTCCGTGTGTGACTGCTCCCCAACCTCGGAGGCTCGCGTCCGTGGTCACCAGGATCCAATCCTGAATGCCGAACCTGCGGCGCTCTAGAAGGTGAGCACTCTGCAGACACCACAGAAGAGATACCCTGGCCCTGGGGGACAGGGTGATCCGCTGATGCATTTGCAGATGTGACCCGGACTATTTGTCCAATAGGTCCCATTGGAAAGTCCTTGCATGGAACCTGCCGAAGGGAATGGCTTCGTACGTCGCCACCATTTTTCCCAGGACTTGAGTGCAATGATGCACTGACACTTGTTTTGGCTTCAACAGGTTCTTGACTAGAGTCATGAGTTCCTGAGCTTTTTCTATCGGAAGAAAAACCCTTTTCTGGTCTGTATCCAGAATCATGCCCAAGAAGGTCAGACGAGTCGTAGGAACCAACTGTTACTTCGGTATATTGAGACTCCAGCCGTGTTTCTGTAACACCTTCAGTGAAAGTGACACGTTGTTCAGCAACTGCTCTTTTGATCTCGCCCTTATTAGGAGATCGTCCAAGTATGGGAAAATTTTGACTCCTTGCTTGCGTAGGAGCACCATCATTTCCGCCAATTACCCTGAAATTGGTAATGACAATACTGTACCGTAATTCTCAGGTACGCCTGATGGGGTGGATAAATGGGAACATGAAGGTATGCAGCCTTTATGTCTAGATACACCATAAAATCCCCCCAATTCCAGGCTGGCGATGATCGCTCTGAGCGATTCCACCTTGAATTTGAACCTTTTCAAGTATAGGTTCAGAGATTTTAATTTTAAAATAGGTCTGACCGAACCGTCCGGTTTAGGGAATACAGCCAAGGTTGAGTAATATCCCCTTCCTTGTTGAAGGAGGGGAACCTTGAGCACCACCTGTTGGAGATACAGTGTGTGAATTGTATTTAATATTATCTCCCTTTCTGGGGGAGAAGCCGATAGGGCCGATAAGGAAAACCGGCGAGGAGGCACCTCTTCGAATTCCAGCTTGTAACCCTGAGATCCACCTGTGAGTGAACTCAGATGTGGCTGAAGAGTCGAAGACGTGCTCCCACTGGGGCGGACTCCCTTAGCGGAGCCCCAGCGTCATGCGGTGGATTTAGTAGAGGCCGGGGAGGACTTCTGTTCCTGGGAACTAGCTGTGCCCTGCGCCCTTACCTCTGGTAAGAAAGGACGCTCCTCGTACTTTCTTGTTTTTCTGCGACCGAAAGGACTGCATTTGCTAATGTCGTGCTTTCTTAGGCTGTGAGGGAATATAAGGCAAAAGATCAGATTTACCAGCTATAGCTGTGGAGACCAGGTCCGAGAGCCCTTCTCCACCCAATTCCTCACCCTTGTAAGGTAAAACCGCTATATGCCTCTTTTAGTCGGCGTCACCTGTCCATTGCATGTTTCACAGGACACGTCTAGCAGAAATCTACATAGCGTTGACTCTAGAACCAAGTAGACCAATGTCTCTTTGAGCATGTCTTATATATAAGACAGCATCTTTTATATATCCTAGGGTCAATAACATGGTATCCTTATCTAGGGTTTCAATCTCCGCTGATAATAAGAATTTAATCACCGGTAATTCTATTTCTCGTAGTCCGTAGTGGATGCTGGGAACTCCGTGAGGAATAGACGGGCTCCGCAGGAGACTGGGCACTCTAAGAAAGAATTAGGACTACTGGTGTGCACTGGCTCCTCCCTCTATGCCCCTCCTCCAGACCTCAGTTAGGGAAACTGTGCCCGGAAGAGCTGACACAACAAGGAAAGGATTTGGAATCCCGGGTAAGACTCATAGCAGCCACACCAATCACACCGTACAACTCGTGATAACTATACCCAGTTAACAGTATGAATAAAAACTGAGCCTCACTGAACAGATGGCTCATAACAATAACCCTTTAGTTAGGCAATAACTATATACAAGTATTGCAGACATTCCGCACTTGGGATGGGCGCCCAGCATCCACTACGGACTACGAGAAAAAGAATTACCGGTGAGTAAATTCTTATTTTCTCTGACGTCCTAGTGGATGCTGGGAACTCCGTAAGGACCATGGGGGTTATTCCAAAGCTCCCAAACGGGCGGGAGAGTGCGGATGACTCTGCAGCACCGAATGAGCAAACTCAAGGTCCTCCTCGGCCAGGGTATCAAACTTGTAGAATTTTGCAAACGTGTTTGATCCCGACCAGGTAGCAGCTCGGCAAAGTTGTAAAGCCGAGACCCCTCGGGCAGCCGCCCAAGAAGAGCCCACCTTCCTCGTGGAATGGGCTTTTTCTGATTTAGGATGCGGCAGTCCAGCCGCAGAATGTGCAAGTTGAATCGTGGAGCAGATCCAGCGAGCAATAGTCTGCTTATAAGCAGGAGCACCCAGCTTGTTGGGTGCATGCAGGATAAACAGCGAGTCAGTCTTTCTGACTCTAGCCGTCCTGGAAACATAGATTTTCAGGGACCGGACTACGTCCAGCAACTTGGAAGCCTCCAAGTCCCGAGTAGCCGCAGGCACCACAATAGGTTGGTTCAAATGAAACGCTGATACCACCTTAGGGAGGAATTGGGGACGAGTCCTCAATTTTGCTCTGTCCATATGGAAGATCAGATAGGGGCTTTTACAGGACAAAGCCGCCAATTCTGACACCCGCCTAGCCGAAGCCAAGGCCAAAAGCATGACCACTTTCCACGTGAGATATTTTAATTCCACGGTCTGAAGTGGCTCAAGCCAATGTGATTTTAGGAAATCCAACACAACGTTGAGATCCCAAGGTGCCACTGGGGGCACAAAAGGGGGCTGAATATGCAGCACTCCCTTAACAAACGTCTGAACTTCAGGCAGTGAAGCCAGTTCTTTTTGAAAGAAAATAGACAGGGCCGAAATCTGGACTTTAATGGATCCCAATTTTAGGCCCATAGTCACTCCTGACTGTAGGAAGTGCAGAAATCGACCCAGCTGAAATTCTTCTGTGGGGGCCTTCATAGCCTCACACCAAGCAACATATTTTCGCCATATGCGGTGATAATGTTTTGCTGTCACATCCTTCCTAGCTTTTATAAGCGTAGGAATGACTTCAACCGGAATGCCCTTTTCCATCAGGATCCGGCGTTCAACCGCCATGCCGTCAAACGCAGCCGCGGTAAGTCTTGGAACAGACAGGGCCCCTGCTGTAGCAAGTCCTGTCTGAGAGGCAGAGGCCAAGGGTCCTCTGAGATCATTTCTTGTAGTTCCGGGTACCAAGTCCGTCTTGGCCAATCCGGAACGATGAGTATAGTTCTTACTACTTTCTTTCTTATTATCCTCAGCACCTTTGGTATGAGAGGAAGAGGAGGGAACACATAAACCGACTGGTACACCCACGGTGTCACTAGAGCGTCCACAGCTATCGCCTGAGGGTCCCTTGACCTGGCGCAATATCTTTTTAGCTTTTTGTTGAGGCGGGACGCCATCATGTCCACCTGTGGCCTTTCCCAACGATTTACAATCAGCTGGAAGACTTCTGGATGAAGTCCCCACTCTCCCGGGTGGAGGTCGTGCCTGCTGAGGAAGTCTGCTTCCCAGTTGTCCACTCCCAGAATGAACACTGCTGACAGTGCTATCACGTGATTTTCCGCCCATCGGAGAATCCTTGTGGCTTCTTCCATTGCCATCCTGCTTCTTGTGCCGCCCTGTCGGTTTACATGGGCGACCGCCGTGATGTTGTCTGACTGAATCAGCACCGGCTGGTTTTGAAGCAGGGTCTTGCCTGAATTAGGGCATTGTAAATGGCCCTTAGTTCCAGAATATTTATGTGTAGGGAAGCCTCCTGACTCGACCATTGTCCTTGGAAGTTTCTTCCCTGAGTGACTGCCCCCCAACCTCGGAGGCTTGCATCCGTGGTCACCAGGACCCAGTCCTGTATGCCGAATCTGCGGCCCTCGAGAAGATGAGCACTCTGCAGCCACCACAGCAGAGACACCCTGGCCCTCGGGGACAGGGTGATCAGCCGATGCATCTGAAGATGCGATCTGGACCACTTGTCTAACAGATCCCACTGAAAGATCCTTGCATGGAACCTGCCGAATGGAATTGCCTCGTAAGAAGCTACCATCTTTCCCAGGACTCGCGTGCAGTGATGCACCGACACCTGTTTTGGTTTCAGGAGGTCTCTGACCAGAGATGACAAGTCCTTGGCCTTCTCCTCCGGGAGAAACACCTTCTTCTGTTCTGTGTCCAGAATCATACCCAGGAACAGCAGACGCGTCGTAGGAACCAGCTGCGACTTTGGAATATTCAGAATCCAGCCGTGCTGTTGTAGCACTTCCTGAGATAGTGCTACTCCGACCAACAACTGCTCCCTGGACCTCGCCTTTATAAGGAGTTCGTCCAAGTACGGGATAATTAAAACTCCCTTCTTTCGAAGGAGTATCATCATTTCGGCCATTAATTTGGTAAATACCCTCGGTGCCGTGGACAGACCAAACGGCAACGTCTGGAATTGGTAATGGCAGTCCTGTACCACAAAACGGAGGTACACCTGGTGAGGTGGGGACATGCAGGTAAGCATCCTTGATGTCCAGGGATACCATGTAATCCTCCTCTTCCAGGCTTGCAATAACCGCCCTGAGCGATTCCATTTTGAACTTGAACTTCCTTATATAAGTGTTCAAGGATTTCAAATTTAGAATGGGTCTCACTGAACCGTCTGGTTTCGGTACCACAAACATTGTGGAATAGTAACCCCGTCCCTGTTGAAGGAGGGGAACCTTGATTATCACCTGCTGGAGGTACAGCTTGTGAATTGCCGCCAGCACTACCTCCCTGTCCTGGGGAGTAGCTGGCAAGGCTGATTTGAGGTAACGGCGAGGGGGAGACGTCTCGAATTCCAGCTTGTATCCCTGAGATACCACTTGTAGAACCCAGGGATCCACCAGTGAGCAAACCCACCGGTCGCTGAAGTTCCGGAGACGGGCCCCCACCGCACCTGGCTCCACCAGTGGAGCCCCAGCGTCATGCGGTGGATTTAGTGGAAGCAGGGGAGGATTTTTGTTCTTGGGAACTGGCTGTATGGTGCAGCTTTTTCCCTCTACCCCTGCCTCTGGGCAGAAAGGACGCGCCTTTAACCCGCTTGCCTTTCTGGGGCCGAAAGGACTGTACCTGATAATACGGTGCTTTCTTAGGCTGTGAGGGAACCTGAGGTAAAAATGTCGACTTTCCAGCTGTTGCTGTGGAAACGAGGTCCGACAGACCATCCCCAAACAATTCCTCACCCTTGTAAGGCAAAACCTCCATGTGCCTTTTAGAATCCGCATCACCTGTCCACTGCCGAGTCCATAATACTCTCCTGGCAGAAATGGACATTGCATTAATTCTAGATGCCAGCCGGCAAATATCCCTCTGTGCATCTCTCATATATAAGACTACGTCTTTAATATGCTCTATGGTTAGCAATATAGTGTCCCTGTCAAGGGAATCAATGTTATCAGACAGGGAATCTATCGGGGGAAGCCCACGCTTCTTCACACACTTCATTCAACTCATCTGATGGGGGAAAAACCACTGGTTGCTTTTTCTCCCCAAACATAATACCCTTTTTAGTGGTACCTGGGTTAATGTCAGAAATGTGCAACACATTTTTCATTGCCGTAATCATGCAACGGATGGCCCTAGTGGAATGTACATTAGTCTCGTCATCGTCGACACTGGAGTCAGACTCCGTGTCGACATCTGAGGTAGCGGGCGTTTTTGAGCCCCTGATGGCCTTTGAGACGCCTGGGCAGGCACTGGATGAGAAGCCGGCTGTCCCACAGCTGTTATTTCATCGAACCTTTTATGTAAGGAGTTGACACTCGTGTAAAACCTTCCACATATCCATCCACTCTGGTGTCGACCCCACAGGTCGACACCAGAGTGGATTTTCCCTATAGCAGCTATACAAATACAGTTTGCGCCTAAATTTAGTGCCCCACCTCTCTTTTTTACCCTTTGAGCCTGGAAACTGCAGGGGAGAGCCTGGGGAGCTGTCTTCCAGCGGAGCTGTGAAGAGGAAATGGCGCCAGTGTGCTGAGGGAGATAGCCCCGCCCCCTTCTCGGCGGGCTTCTCCCGCTCTTTCATTAATATTATGGCAGGGGATCTTTGCACATATATAGTTTATTAGACTATATTATGTGCTGTTTGCCAATTTAAGGTACTCTAATTGCAGCCCCAGCGCCCTGCACCCATCAGTGACCGGAGTATGTGGTGTGCATAGGGAGCAATGGCGCACAGCTGCAGTGCTGTGCGCTACCTTAATGAAGACCGGAGTCTTCAGCCGCCGATTTCCAGGACGTTCTTGCTTCTGGCTCTGCAAGGGGGACGGCGGCGCGGCTCCGGGACCGGACGATCGAGGCTGGGCCTGTGTTCGATCCCTCTGGAGCTAATGGTGTCCAGTAGCCTAGAAGCCCAAGCTAGCTGCAAGCAGGTAGGTTCGCTTCTCTCCCCTAAGTCCCTCGTAGCAGTGAGTCTGTTGCCAGCAGATCTCACTGAAAATAAAAAACCTAATAAATACTTTCTTTACTAGAAGCTCAGGAGAGCCCCTAGTGTGCAACCAGCTCGAGCCGGGCACAGATTCTAACTGAGGTCTGGAGGAGGGGCATAGAGGGAGGAGCCAGTGCACACCAGTAGTCCTAATTCTTTCTTAGAGTGCCCAGTCTCCTGCGGAGCCCGTCTATTCCCCATGGTCCTTACGGAGTTCCCAGCATCCACTAGGACGTCAGAGAAAAGGTATCTGTCCACGCTGCTACAGCGCTATAAACCCCTGCTGACACAATCGCCGGTCTGAGTAGTGTACCAGAATGTGTGTAAATGGACTTCAAAGTACTTTTCTGCATGCTATCTGCAGGATCCCTGAGGGTAGCTATATCTTGGTATGTCAGCGCTACCTTATGGGTAAACGTGTCAACGCCTTGTCCACCTTAGGGGAGGATTCCCATCGTATCCTGGCCCTAGCAGGGAAAGGAGACGCCATGAGAATTCTTTTGGGAAACTGCAGTTTCTTGTCTGGAGATTCACGCTCTTTTCCACACAATTCATTTGGTTCATTAGAGGGGGGAAATGTTACCTCAGCTTTCTTCCCCTTAAACATGTGTACCCTCGTGTCAGGGACAGATGGGTCATCAGTGATATGCAAAACATCTTTCATTACAATAATCATATATTGAATACTTTTCTGCCAGTTTTGGCTGTAACTTTGCATCGTAGTCGACACTGGAGTCAGACTCCGTGTCGGTATCAGTGTCTATTATTTTGGATAGTGGGCGTTTTGAGACTCTGAAGGTCCCTGCGACATAGGGACAGACATGGGTAGGTTCCCTGTCTGTTCTCTAATCTTTTGTGCAATAAATTTACCTCAGCACTTAATTCCACATATCCAGTCAGGTGTCGGCGGAGACACCACACACACACATTTGCTCCATCTCCTCCTTAGAAGAGCCTTTTACCTCAGACATGTCGACACACACGTACCGACACACCACACACTCAGGGAATCCTCTTATCTGAAGGCAGTTCCCCTACAAGGCCCTTTGGAGAGACAGAGAGAGAGTATGCCAGCACACACTCAGCGCTAATACCCCTGGAAAAACACACAATGTGTGTACCCAGTAGCGCTGTAATACTATTATTTGCTGCCAATTATGTGCGCCCCCCCCCTCACTCTTCTCTGAAACCCCCTTTCACCGTGGATAAGCAGGGGAGAGTCCGGGGAGCTTCCTCTCAGCTGTGCTGTGGAGTAAATGGCGCTGGTGAGTGCCGAGGGAGAAGCCCCGCCCCCTCTGCGGCGGGCTTCTGCCCCGCTTAAGTATAATAAAAACTGTCGGGGGCTCTTTATATATACAGTGCCTAGCTGTATATATATATCTCTTTTGCCAGAAATGAGGTTTATATTGCTGCCCAGGGCGCCCCCCCCCCCCTGCGCCTTGCACCCTTACAGTGACTGCAGTGTGTGAGGTGTGTGGGAGCTGCACTGCTGTGCGTTACCTCAGTGAAGATCATGAAGTCTTCTGCCGCCTCTGAAGTCTTCTTTTTCTTCTCATACTCACCCGGCTTCTATCTTCCTGCTCTGTGAGGAAGACGGCGGCGCGGCTCCGGGACGAACTCCAGGGTGAGACCTGTGTTCCGACTCCCTCTGGAGCTAATGGTGTCCAGTAGCCTAAGAAGCAGAGCCTTGAAACTCACAGAAGTAGGTCTGCTTCTCTCCCCTCAGTCCCTCGATGCAGGGAGTCTGTTGCCACCAGGCTCCCTGTAAATAAAAAAACCTAACAAATATACTTTCTGTCAGGAAGCTCAGGAGAGCTCCCTGAAGTGCACCCATCTCCTATGGGCACAGTATCAAACCGAGGTCTGGAGGAGGGGCATAGAGGGAGGAGCCAGTGCACACCCAGATCCAAAGTCTTTCTTAAAGTGCCAATGTCTCCTGCGGAGCCCGTCTATCCCCATGGTCCTTACGGAGTCCCAGCATCCTCTAGGACGTTAGAGAAACACCGTTGGGCAATCAGGGATGATATGTCCACATTCTATCAAGTTGACATTTCATCGGTGTCTACATGGTGAACGTTGACATACCATACCACATCCCAAGAATGGACATGGTGCTACAAGATGCTTATACCATTAATATATTTCAGAAATTCAGAAATTTGGTTGTAAACATGGCGCACCTAGCAACAAATCATATGTTTTGTTTCCATTTTATAAACTATATCACAAAAACTTGTAGAATATGACTGGTTGCCATGGGCAACACTATTGTTTCCTTTGCACCAGTTTCCATAAATGTTTTATTTTGTTTACTAAAATAAGATCTAAACTTCATATTAAGATATATTGTGTCACTGCTAGAGCTGAATTTAGCACAAATAAAAAATAAAGTGATATTTCTCTGAGATATTCAGCTGCTCTCACACTGTGATATGCTAAAGTAACTGGTGCCCCTTTTCCAGTCCAGCTGGCAGTTAGCTGATGTTTCTGCAGCTGTCATATGAAGCATTATACTTTGAGTTTTTGGTACTTTCCTGTAATATGTCACACTGAGCTAAGCCAGGGAGTCAATGGTAGCACAGCTTAAATGGCTAGCACAAGTGGAGGAGTTTATCTCATCTACAGTCAAACTGCTGTTGTATATGCATCATTCAGAACTAAAACACATCTACTAATGAACTACTAGCGCTTTTCTTTCTGTTACTGGCTGAACGAATGGGACATTTCATATTGTATTTTTGAAAACCGTGTCTGTTTTGTCAGGTTTACTAGACTTACTAACAGTTGGAGGCACATAAATCACTGTGCTTGTAATCCCTTTCCTGTGACCACCGTAACCAGGGCTTGCGTCATCTCATCACTGTGGAATGTATAGAAAATCATTTCCAACACATAATATTAAATATGTGGGTTACGGGTGGTTGGATTTTGCGCATATCAAGAACCAATTAGAACACATTATATTAATAATGCAGTGAAAACTAAAACTCAAGGGCTCCATTTATGATTGACGTCTAGCTGCTTCAGCACTCTCTAAAATGGGTAGGAGACCTAGCAGAGCCTTTCAGGCTTTGTTGCATCACCACTTAGCGCATGTGTCTGTCATGGATGAGCATTAACCAGCAACACTTCACTAGCAGTGGTGGGCTGCTGGCAACTCAGCGAAAGATAACGCTAAGATGTAGACAATGTGGGATCTTGCCAGACAGGTAAGTGATGGTGAATACTGTCAGAATATTCATTAGTATCGCTGTGATACTGAACAAAATATGCTGTCGGAAATAAAGTATCGTGGATAAATGGAGTCTGAGAATGTTATGCAGGCACCCCCTTTAGGAAGGCTGAAGGTATGTGAAAATAACAAGTGTGAAGCTGGCGTCCAATCTCCTGTCTGAATTTCATCCTTGACCCAAATGTAAAAGCCTGCAAGTTCCAGGCAGTGACATCATTTCAGTAATGTGATAAAAATAGTATTATAAAATCACAATCTGTTTTGCAGCCACTAAAAGAAAAGGCCAAAAGAGTACAATGCAAATAGGGTTGAAATAACGGATTGATTAATTCGATTCATTTAGAATAGAAAAAAAAAAAATCACAAGAATCAGTTTTACAGCCACTAAGACAAATAGCCATTCATAGAATTGAAAAAAAAAATCACAAGAATCAGTTTTACAGCCACTAAGACAAACAGCCATCCATAAAACAATATTAAATTATTAATATCCACATATTCCTGACAAGGATGAAATGTATTGATTAATTTAGAATACAAAAGAATCGCAAGAAACGGTTTTGCAGCCACTGAGAAAAGATCAAAAACGAATACAATATTAATAGCTAAGGATTCCTGACAAGGGTTGAAATTGATTCATTTGATTAATGTAGAATACAAGAAAAAAAAAAACTTTTAGAATCTGTTTTACAGCCACTAAGACAAAATGCCATCCACAAAACAAGAATACAGAATTAAAAGCCAAGGATTCCTGATAAGGGTTGAAATTTAGAATATACAAAAATTCACAAGAAACTGTTTTGCAGCCACTAAGAGGTCATTCACAAAACAAGAGTACAATATTAATAGCCAAGGATTCCGGACTAGGATTTTAAATTTGATTCATTTGATTAATTCAGAATACAAAATAAAAATAAAAATCCCAAGAATCTGTTTTGCAGCCACTGAGAGAAATGCCACAAATACAATATTAATAGCCACAGATTCCAGACAGTGGTTTAAAGGACTGACTGATTGATTGATTGATTGATTGATTGATTGGATTGATTGATTAAATTAGAATAAAAATAATCACAAAAATCACACTTCAAAATATTAGATTGACTTGTTGGCCATACTACCTACCCCCTAACACACCCCTGCAGTACATTTATGACTGCACCAAAGTGTCTGAGTATGAGGGATAACACCATGTTTTTTTTCTCCTAAATCTGGTCCACAAGTGGTGCCAGATTAAATTGTCCTCCCACCCACCCTTATGTTGGATATTAAAATAGGATATTAATACCTACCGGTAAATCCTTTTCTCCTAGTCCGTAGAGGATGCTGGGGACTCCAAAAGGACCATGGGGTATAGACGGGATCTGCAGGAGACTGGGGGCACACTATAAGACTTTTAATGGGTGTGAACTGGCTCCTCCCTCTATGACCCTCCTCCAGACCTCAGTTATAGGAACTGTACCCAGGGAGACGGACATTTCGAGGAAAAGGATTTTTGTTACACTAAGGGTGAGATACATACCAGCTCACACCACAAAACACACCGTACAACTGGATTATCAGGAATACCAGATACAGTATGAACGAAACACAGCAACAAGCTGAACATAACCGATACACAACCTTCGTGTAACCGAAACCAACAACTAACAATACAACTGCAAGTAACAGTCCGCACTGGGATGGGTGCCCAGCATCCTCTACGGACTAGGAGAAAAGGATTTACCGGTAGGTATAAAAATCCTATTTTCTCTTACGTCCCTGAGGATGCTGGGGACTCCAAAAGGACCATGGGGTCTATACCAAAGCTCGAGACCAGGCGGGAGAGTGCGGTCGACTCTGCAGCACCGATTGAGCAAACATAAGGTCCTAATCAGCCAGGGTATCAAACTTGTAGAACTTAGCAAAAGTGTTTGAACCCGACCACGTAGCTGCTTGGCAAAGTTGAAGTGCCGAGCCCCATTGGGCAGCCACCAAAGATGAGCCCACCTTCCTGGTAGAATGGGCCTTCACTGACTTCGGCAACGGCAATCCGGCCGTAGAATGAGCATGCTGAATCGTATTACAAATCCAGCGTGCAACAGTTTGCTTGGAAGCAGGATTTCCAATCTTGTTGGAAGCGTACAGGACAAACAGAGCCTCCGTTTTCCTAACAAGAGCCGTTCTGGCTAAATAAATTTTCAAAGCTCTCACGACATCAAGAGATTTTGGCACAGTCAGGGTATCCGTAGCCACAGGCACCACAATAGGTTGATTTATGTGAAACGAAGACACCACCTTCGACAGAAATTGTTGACGAGTCCTCAATTCCGCTCTATCCACATGAAAAATTAAATATGGGCTCTTGTGAGACAGAGCCGCCAATTCCGACACCCGTCTAGCGGACGCCAAGGCCAAAAGCATGACCACTTTCCAAGTGAGAAATTTCAGCTCAACCTTCGCAAAGGTTCAAACTAGTGAGCATAAGAAACTGTAAGACCACGTCGAGATCCCACGGTGCCACAAATGGTGGATGGATATGCAGTACTCCCTTCACAAAAGTCTGAACCTCAGGAAGGGCGGCCAATTCTTTCTGAAAGAAAATAGATAAAGCCGAAATCTGCACTTTGATGGAACCCAATTTCAGGCCTGCATCCACGCCTGCCAGTAAAAAATGGAGGAAACGACCCAGGTGAAACTCCTCCTTAGGAGCTTTCCTGGCTTCACACCACGACACATATTTTCTCCAAATACGGTGAGAATGCTTCGCCGTGACCTCCTTCCAAGCCTTAAGGAGAGTAGGGATAACTTCCACGGGAATACCCTTTCGAGTTAGGATTTGGCGTTCAACCTCCACGCCGTCAAACGCAGCCGCGGTAAGTCTTGAAATACGCACGGCCCCTGCAGTAACAGGTCCTCCCTGAGAGGAAGCGGCCAAGGATCTTCTACGAGCAATTCCTGAAGATCCAGATACCAGCCTCTCCGTGGCCAATCTGGAACGACGAGTACTGCCGGAACCCTTGTTCTTATGATCCTCAACACTTTTGGAATGAAAGGAAGTGGAGGGAACACATACACCGACTGAAACACCCACAAAGTCACCAGGGCGTCCACTGCACTGGCTTGGGGGTCCCTTGACCGGGAACAATACCTCGGAAGCTTCTTGTTGAGGCGAGACGCCATCATGTCTATTTGAGGAATTCCCCAACCCCTTGTCACTTCTGCAAATACCTCTTGATGAAGAGCCCACTCTCCTGGGTGGAGATCGTGTCTGCTGAGGAAGTCTGCTTTCCCAGTTGTCCACGCCTGGAAGGAAGACTGCTGACAGAGCGTTCACGTGCTTTTCCGCCCAGTGGAGAACTCTTGTGGCCTCCGCCATAGCCGCTCTGCTCTTTGTTCCGCCCTGGCGGTTTACGTACGCCACCGCTGTTACGTTGTCCGACTGAATCAGGACAGGTAGACCTCGAAGAAGGTTTTCCGCTTGCAGAAGGCCATTGTAAATGGCTCTTAACTCAAGAACATTTACTGTATGTGGAGACAAGACTCCTGGCTTGACCATTTTCCCTGGAAACTTCTTCCTTGTGTGACTGCTCCCCAGCCTCGGAGACTCGCATCCGTGGTCAGCAGGACCCAATCCTGGATCCCGAACCTGCATCCCTCTAGAAGGTGAGAACTCTGAAGCCACCACAGGAGAGAAATTCTGGACCTGGAAGATAGACCTATTTTCCGGTGCATGTGTAGGTGAGACCCGGACCATTTGTCCACCAGGTCCCACTGAAACACTCGGGCATGAAACCTGCCAAACGGAATGGCTTCGTAAGCCGCAACCATCTTCCCTAGCACTCGAGTGCATTGATGAATTGACACTTTTGCCGGTTTCAGAATCTCTTTGACCATGCGTTGGATTTCCAGAGCTTTTTCCGCCGGAAGAAACACTCTCTGCAGTTCCGTGTCCAGGATCATGCCCAAGAAAGGCAGCAGAGTTGTCGGAATCAACTGAGACTATGGCAAATTTAGAATCCAACCATGATGTTGCAGAACCGTCAGAGAGAGCTCCACATTTCTAAGCAACTGCTCCTGCGATCTTGCCTTTATCAGGAGATCGTCCAAGTACGGGATAATTGTGACACCTTGCTTGCGTAGGAGTACCATCATTTCCGCCATGACTTTGGTGATGACCCTCGGGGCCGTGGAAAGCCCAAACGGCAACGTCTGAAACTGGTCATGAGAATCCTGCACCGCAAATCTCAGGAAAGCTTGATGTGGAGGATATATCGGGACGTGTAAGTAGGCATCTTTTATGTCGACTGACGCCATGAAATCCCCCCCTTCTAGACTGGAAATCACTGCTCGAAGAGATTCCATCTTGAGCTTGAAAGTTTTCAAATACAGATTGAGGGATTTTAGGTTCAGGATCGGTCTGACCGAGCCGTCCGGCTTTGGCACGACAAAGAGGCTCGAATAGAACCCTTCTCCCCGTTGGGACGGGGGAACCGGGACAATGACACTCTGTTGACACAGCTTTTATATCGCAGCATTCACTACTTCCCTTTCTGGGATAGAAACTGGCAAGGCTGATTTGAAAAATCGGTGGGGGGGTATCTCCTGAAACTCCAGTTTGTACCCTTGGGACACTATGGCTAAGACCCAAGGATCTAGGCCCGATTGAAACCAGACCTGACTGAAGAGTCGGAGACGGGCCCCACCGGCACGGACTCCCGGAGGGGAGCCCCAGCATCATGCGGTGGACTTGGCAGAGGCCGGGGAGGACTTTTGGTCCTGGGCACCAGACACAGCAGGCGACCTTTTTCCTTTCCTCTACCTTTTGAAGCAAGGAAGGACGAGCCCCTTCCTTTTTTGTATTTATTAGGCCGAAAGGACTGCATCTGATAATGGGGTGCCTTTTTCTGTTGTGCGGGAACATAAGGAAGAAAAGATGACTTACCCATTGTAGCGGTAGACACCAGGTCAGCGAGGCCGTCACCAAACAAGACACTACCTTTTATAAGGGAGAGCTTCCATAGCTTTCTTGGAGTCGGCATCAGCATTCCATTGATGAATCCACAGCGCTCTCCTGGCCGAGACTGCCATGGCATTGGCCCTTGATCCCAAGAGGCCAATATCCCTCGCCGCATCCTTTAGGTAAGCTGCAGTGTCCCTGATATAACCGAAAGTCAAAAGAATGTTATCCCTATCTAGAGTATCCATGTCAGATGCCAAATTATCAGCACACTTAGCAATAGCACTACTCACCCAAGCCGACGCCACGGCAGGTCTGAGGAGTGCACCCGTAGTGACATAAATGGCCTTTAATGTTGTTTCCTGCTTACGATCCGCAGGATCCTTGAGGGCAGCAGTGTCAGGAGACGGAAGCGCCACTTTCTTGGACAACCGGGACAGAGCCTTGTCCACATTGGGAGAAGACTCCGACTTTTTCCTGTCGTCAGAGGGGAAAGGATACGCCATAAAAATTCTCTTGGGGGTCTGCCATCTTTTATCAGGCGATTCCCAATCTTTTTCACAGAGAGTTCAGTTCATGAGAGGGGGGAAACGTCACCTCAGGCTTTTTTCCCTTATACAAACAAACCCTCGTATCTGGAACAGCAGGCACTTCAGAAATATGTAAAACATCTTTAATAGCCACAATCATGTACTGAATACTCTTAACCAATTTTGAATGTAAACTGGCCTCACTAAAGTAGACACTGGAATCAGAGTCCGTGTCGGTATCCATATCTGCCATCTGGGTAAATGAACATTTCTGTGACCCTGAGGGGGCCTGTACCTGAGACAAGGCGTCCTCCATGGATTTTCTCCACGTTTGTGTCTGAGAATCAAATTTATCCAGCCTCTTAGACAATAACGCCACATTTGCATTCAATGTACTCAACATATTCACCAAATCAGCAGTCGGCGGTGCCTACAGAGTCACTCCCAAATCCTTCTCTGCGCCCCCAGTAACTTCCTCCGGGGAGGAGCACTCAGCATCAGACATGTGGACACACTGTACCGACACACACACACTCACACTGGCAATAGGGGACAGACCCACAGGGAAGCCTTTTGCTCCCTGTACTTGCTAAGGAGAGTGGAGGTCTGGGCCAGCGTCTCTGCATGCTCTGTGAAGAGAGAAAATGGAATACACAAGGTGGGAAGCTGCTCAATCAGATTGTAATGTCACTCAGGTGCTAAAAGGGGAGGGGTAATTCTGTGTAGGAAAAAAAAAAACTGTGTTCCCTAATGCACACCGAGTGAATAACATTACTATATAATAAGTCAGATAATACGGAGATCTTAGTTGCGTATATCTGCAGATATAGGGTTAAGCCCCCAGGCCGATCGACAAGGCTTCTCCGTCACTGGGGGTCCCTAATACTAGGTATGGGCCTGGGGTGCAGGACCCCACAATGTCGGCACAGGTCGGCCACCCCAGGTCAGCACACAGGTGAAAATTAATAGGGGTTAATAAGAAGCACAGAAGTGCTATGTAAGTGGTGTGATTAAAAAATATATACAAAGTGATAGGAAAAATAATAAGTGTTAATAAAGTGTTAGGGTGTGCCGACCTGCAACAGCCCACCCATACCGACACAGGGGCCACTGCACCCCACACCCACCCCATAAATAATTACATATATATATATCTGGGTTAAATTCCCAGTGTAAGGCCACATGGTAATGGCACCTACAGCATCTGAGAGCCAGCTTACCTGGGGATACCCCTGACTTCCCCTATGGCACTACTAGAGTCAGCAATCCCTCCTAATGCTGACCCATTTGTGCCTCTCTATATACAATACACAAGGTGGGAAGCTGCTCAATCAGATTGTAATGTCACTCAGGTGCTAAAAGGGGAGGGGTAATTCTGTGTAGGAAAAAAACTGTGTTCCCTAATGCACACCGAGTGAATAACATTACTATATAATAAGTCAGATAATACGGAGATCTTAGTTGCGTATATCTGCAGATATAGGGTTAAGCCCCCAGGCCGATCGACAAGGCTTCTCCGTCACTGGGGGTCCCTAATACTAGGTATGGGCCTGGGGTGCAGGACCCCACAATGTCGGCACAGGTCGGCCACCCCAGGTCAGCACACAGGTGAAAATTAATAGGGGTTAATAAGAAGCACAGAAGTGCTATGTAAGTGGTGTGATTAGCACCTGAGTGACATTACAATCTGATTGAGCAGCTTCCCACCTTGTGTATTGTATATAGAGAGGCACAAATGGGTCAGCATTAGGAGGGATTGCTGACTCTAGTAGTGCCATAGGGGAAGTCAGGGGTATCCCCAGGTAAGCTGGCTCTCAGATGCTGTAGGTGCCATTACCATGTGGCCTTACACTGGGAATTTAACCCAGATATATATATATGTAATTATTTATGGGGTGGGTGTGGGGTGCAGTGGCCCCTGTGTCGGTATGGGTGGGCTGTTGCAGGTCGGCACACCCTAACACTTTATTAACACTTATTATTTTTCCTATCACTTTGTATATATTTTTTAATCACACCACTTACATAGCACTTCTGTGCTTCTTATTAACCCCTATTAATTTTCACCTGTGTGCTGACCTGGGGTGGCCGACCTGTGCCGACATTGTGGGGTCCTGCACCCCAGGCCCATACCTAGTATTAGGGACCCCCAGTGACGGAGAAGCCTTGTCGATCGGCCTGGGGGCTTAACCCTATATCTGCAGATATACGCAACTAAGATCTCCGTATTATCTGACTTATTATATAGTAATGTTATTCACTCGGTGTGCATTAGGGAACACAGTTTTTTTTTTCCTACACAGAATTACCCCTCCCCTTTTAGCACCTGAGTGACATTACAATCTGATTGAGCAGCTTCCCACCTTGTGTATTGTATATAGAGAGGCACAAATGGGTCAGCATTAGGAGGGATTGCTGACTCTAGTAGTGCCATAGGGGAAGTCAGGGGTATCCCCAGGTAAGCTGGCTCTCAGATGCTGTAGGTGCCATTACCATGTGGCCTTACACTGGGAATTTAACCCAGATATATATATATGTAATTATTTATGGGGTGGGTGTGGGGTGCAGTGGCCCCTGTGTCGGTATGGGTGGGCTGTTGCAGGTCGGCACACCCTAACACTTTATTAACACTTATTATTTTTCCTATCACTTTGTATATATATTTTTTAATCACACCACTTACATAGCACTTCTGTGCTTCTTATTAACCCCTATTAATTTTCACCTGTGTGCTGACCTGGGGTGGCCGACCTGTGCCGACATTGTGGGGTCCTGCACCCCAGGCCCATACCTAGTATTAGGGACCCCCAGTGACGGAGAAGCCTTGTCGATCGGCCTGGGGGCTTAACCCTATATCTGCAGATATACGCAACTAAGATCTCCGTATTATCTGACTTATTATATAGTAATGTTATTCACTCGGTGTGCATTAGGGAACACAGTTTTTTTCCTACACAGAATTACCCCTCCCCTTTTAGCACCTGAGTGACATTACAATCTGATTGAGCAGCTTCCCACCTTGTGTATTGTATATAGAGAGGCACAAATGGGTCAGCATTAGGAGGGATTGCTGACTCTAGTAGTGCCATAGGGGAAGTCAGGGGTATCCCCAGGTAAGCTGGCTCTCAGATGCTGTAGGTGCCATTACCATGTGGCCTTACACTGGGAATTTAACCCAGATATATATATATGTAATTATTTATGGGGTGGGTGTGGGGTGCAGTGGCCCCTGTGTCGGTATGGGTGGGCTGTTGCAGGTCGGCACACCCTAACACTTTATTAACACTTATTATTTTTCCTATCACTTTGTATATATTTTTTAATCACACCACTTACATAGCACTTCTGTGCTTCTTATTAACCCCTATTAATTTTCACCTGTGTGCTGACCTGGGGTGGCCGACCTGTGCCGACATTGTGGGGTCCTGCACCCCAGGCCCATACCTAGTATTAGGGACCCCCAGTGACGGAGAAGCCTTGTCGATCGGCCTGGGGGCTTAACCCTATATCTGCAGATATACGCAACTAAGATCTCCGTATTATCTGACTTATTATATAGTAATGTTATTCACTCGGTGTGCATTAGGGAACACAGTTTTTTTCCTACACAGAATTACCCCTCCCCTTTTAGCACCTGAGTGACATTACAATCTGATTGAGCAGCTTCCCACCTTGTGTATTGTATATAGAGAGGCACAAATGGGTCAGCATTAGGAGGGATTGCTGACTCTAGTAGTGCCATAGGGGAAGTCAGGGGTATCCCCAGGTAAGCTGGCTCTCAGATGCTGTAGGTGCCATTACCATGTGGCCTTACACTGGGAATTTAACCCAGATATATATATATGTAATTATTTATGGGGTGGGTGTGGGGTGCAGTGGCCCCTGTGTCGGTATGGGTGGGCTGTTGCAGGTCGGCACACCCTAACACTTTATTAACACTTATTATTTTTCCTATCACTTTGTATATATTTTTTAATCACACCACTTACATAGCACTTCTGTGCTTCTTATTAACCCCTATTAATTTTCACCTGTGTGCTGACCTGGGGTGGCCGACCTGTGCCGACATTGTGGGGTCCTGCACCCCAGGCCCATACCTAGTATTAGGGACCCCCAGTGACGGAGAAGCCTTGTCGATCGGCCTGGGGGCTTAACCCTATATCTGCAGATATACGCAACTAAGATCTCCGTATTATCTGACTTATTATATAGTAATGTTATTCACTCGGTGTGCATTAGGGAACACAGTTTTTTTTTTCCTACACAGAATTACCCCTCCCCTTTTAGCACCTGAGTGACATTACAATCTGATTGAGCAGCTTCCCACCTTGTGTATTGTATATAGAGAGGCACAAATGGGTCAGCATTAGGAGGGATTGCTGACTCTAGTAGTGCCATAGGGGAAGTCAGGGGTATCCCCAGGTAAGCTGGCTCTCAGATGCTGTAGGTGCCATTACCATGTGGCCTTACACTGGGAATTTAACCCAGATATATATATATGTAATTATTTATGGGGTGGGTGTGGGGTGCAGTGGCCCCTGTGTCGGTATGGGTGGGCTGTTGCAGGTCGGCACACCCTAACACTTTATTAACACTTATTATTTTTCCTATCACTTTGTATATATTTTTTTAATCACACCACTTACATAGCACTTCTGTGCTTCTTATTAACCCCTATTAATTTTCACCTGTGTGCTGACCTGGGGTGGCCGACCTGTGCCGACATTGTGGGGTCCTGCACCCCAGGCCCATACCTAGTATTAGGGACCCCCAGTGACGGAGAAGCCTTGTCGATCGGCCTGGGGGCTTAACCCTATATCTGCAGATATACGCAAGAGAGAAAATGGTGCTGGTAAGCTGTGCGGGCTAAGCCACGCCCCCACCCGGCGCGCTGTAGTCCCGCTCAAATTCAAATAATTATACTGGTGGGGGTCTTATATGTAGTGCCTAGGCACCGATAACATGCTCTTTGCCAGTGTAAAAACTCCAGTAACCTGCTGCCCAGGGCGCCCCCCCTGCGAGTGCCGTTGGTGTGTGTGTGGGAGCATGGAGCGCAGCGCGACCGCTGCGCTGTACTGAAGTCTTCTGCCTTCTGTATACTCACCCGGCTTCTTTCTTCTGGCTTCTGTGAGGGGGTTGACGGCGCGGCTCCGGGAACAAGCATCTAGGCGCACCAAGTGATCGAACCCTCTGGAGCTAATGGTGTCCAGTAGCCGAGAAGCAGAGACCTTAACTCAGAAGAAGTAGGTATGACTTCTCTCCCCTCACTCCCACGAAGCAGAGAGCCTGTAGCCAGCAGGTCTCTCTGAAAATAAAAAACCTAACAAAGTCTTTTCAGAGAAACTCAGGAGAGCTCTCCTAGTGTGTGTCCAGTCTCTCTGGGCACAGAATCTAACTGAGGTCTGGAGGAGGGGCATAGAGGGAGGAGCCAGTTCACACCCATTCAAAGTCTTATAGTGTGCCCATGTCTCCTGCGGATCCCGTCTATACCCCATGGTCCTTTTGGAGTCCCCAGCATCCTCTAGGACATAAGAGTAAAAAAGGATATGCGCAGTTTAACAAACCTAGGATTTAAATGATAGGGACAGCCACATTTGTGGCTCAAGTGCTTGGTTTGTTTGGGCCCCCACAAAGAAATGTTTTGGAAAGACTACCGCTGATCATTAATGAGGAGTTTTATGATGAGGGTGTTTGGTGTTGGCAGTGGAGACTGCATGTGCTCGTAGCTGATACTGGACAGTGGATGCTGTTATTAATTTAACAAATTATTGTAATTTTGTAAAACAAATTTCATGAACTCACTGCAAATGACAAAACAGGGAGGAGGTGGTTAGATGGTTAACTTACCTACTTCTACTAACTTTGGCCTCACAAATGGAACATATGCCTTCACAATTATTGTCAGTATTTGAGTAAAAATAATTCCACACCCAAGAGGTCTCATGTCCAGTCATAACAACGGCTTCCTTTTTATCACAGAAAGAACTGCAGCCACTAGTGGCTGACTTACACAAACAATATCCTCATCGTCATGAATATCCTCATTAGCGACAGATAGTACACAAATATCGCCGTCATCCTGTTACACTTCTTCCACACTAGCATTCTCAATTTCTATTAGGTCATCATCTTTCATTGTACTGCTCATACCCACACTTGCAGAGAGTGCAGAAACAAAAGGAGGAGTCTCTTATTTAGTGTTCCCAGCAGACTGAGGGCAGGAAGCTGAGATGCGGGAGGGATTCCCTGTGTGTGGCTTTAGCACACGCTCCTGAAAAGGAGGTGTGTCATGTTCTCATCACACGTCCCCAATTTGTTCTCCCCTCAATTTGAATAGATGCCATGCACATGCGCACAGCATCAATTCACCTGGCGGAAATTCTTAAACAGCAACTTTTCCAACCCACTGGAAACTGCGGCCCGATGGTGGGGACAGCACCGGGAAGCCTGTTTTAGCAGGAACCGCGATTAGGCCAGGGCAAATTTTGCAACTTTAAAATCGGGCAGTGCAGATTACCCTGCTAAAATAGCCTAGCATGAACACTATTATTATTGTTATTATTATTATTATTATTATTATTATTATCATCAGTCACAGTAGCCCTTAATCACACTACTGCAGACCACAGCTCTTCACTGATGACACAGAGTCTGAAGGTGACAGTAATATCCCACTGCCCTTAATCACTGTCACATTAGCTCTTCTTAACAGTCACAGTAGCCCTTAATCACAGTGCTGCAGTCACACTGCCCTTGGTCAGTCACAGTAGCCCATAGACCTTAATCACACTGCAACCCGCCTCACACCCTCTCCCTTCAGCGTTCTGTGTAAAATGGCACTTGAACCAAAAGAGAGGAACTTTTATTGAGTCCAAAACACAGAGATCCGAAGAATGATGTGTTGCCTCTTTTTGGATCTAAGCCTGGCTGGAAATACGGAACCGGAACTCGGAAATACTCAGGAACCAGAAGTTCGGGTGGATTCGGTTTCCAAGGAAAATAAGATTTCAATTGTAAATATTGAGTTTATGATGAAGATAATGGGGTATATGCAATTGCGGTCAAATTCCGGCTGTCACAGAGGGTCCCTTCAGCCAATCAGGGAGCGCCACGTCGTGGCACTCACCTGATTGGCTGTGCGCGTCTGAGCTCAGACGGCGCATAGCACTATGCCGCTCCATTATCTTCAATGGTGGGAACTTTGAGGTCAGCGGTGAGGTTACTCGCCATTGAAGATAATGGAGCGGCATGTGCCGTCTGACAGCGCTCCCTGATTGGCTGAAGGGACCCTCTGTGACAGGAGTCACGGGGGGTCCCGGCATTCGGGGAAAGGGGTCCCATGTGTAAACATGGGAACCCTTTCAGTGCGTGGACCGGCTTATGCGTTTTATTTTTTTGCCAAGTACGTGGATTACAAAAAAAGAAGAGGACAGAACTACACTGGATTATGGTGAGTATAATTTTATTTTCAGGTACCCCGTGGATTCTACTTGGAGAAGTGGACAGAGTCGGCGTGTGAACATAGGTAAGTATGTGTGTGTCGGCGTGCAAGTATGTAATAATAAGATTTTACTCACCGGTAAATCTATTTCTCGTAGTCCGTAGTGGATGCTGGGAACTCCGTAAGGACCATGGGGAATAGACGGGCTCCGCAGGAGACTGGGCACTCTAAAAGAAAGATTAGGTACTATCTGGTGTGCACTGGCTCCTCCCACTATGACCCTCCTCCAGACCTCAGTTAGGATACTGTGCCCGGAAGAGCTGACACAATAAGGAAGGATTTTGAATCCCGGGTAAGACTCATACCAGCCACACCAATCACACCATATAACTCGTGATACTACACCTAGTTAACAGTATGAAATATAACTGAGCCTCTCAACAGATGGCTCAACAATAACCCTTAGTTAGGCAATAACTACATACAAGTATTGCAGACAATCCGCACTTGGGATGGGCGCCCAGCATCCACTACGGACTACGAGAAATAGATTTACCGGTGAGTAAAATCTTATTTTCTCTGACGTCCTAGTGGATGCTGGGAACTCCGTAAGGACCATGGGGATTATACCAAAGCTCCCAAACGGGCGGGAGAGTGCGGATGACTCTGCAGCACCGAATGAGAGAACTCAAGGTCCTCCTCAGCCAGGGTATCAATTTTGTAGAATTTTGCAAACGTGTTTGCCCCTGACCAAGTTGCAGCTCGGCAAAATTGTAAAGCCGAGACCCCTCGGGCAGCCGCCCAAGATGAGCACACTTTCCTCGTGGAATGGGCTTTTACTGATTTAGGATGCGGCAATCCAGCCGCAGAATGCTCCAGCTGAATTGTGCTACAAATTCAGCGAGCAATAGTCTGCTTAGAAGCAGGAGCACCTATTTTGTTGGGTGCCTACAGGATAAAAAGCGAGTCAGTTTTCCTGACTCCAGCCGTCCTGGAAATATAAATTTTTAAGGCCCTGACTACGTCCAGTAACTTGGAATCTTCCAAGTCCCTAGTAGCCGCAGGCACTACAATAGGTTGGTTCAAGTGAAAAGCTGATACCACCTTAGCGAGAAACTGGGGACGAGTCCTCAATTCTGCCCTATCCATATGGAAAATCAGATAAGGGCTTTTACATGACAAAGCCGCCAATTCTGACACACGCCTGGCCAAAGCCAAGGCCAATAACATGACCACTTTCCACGTGAGATATTTCAAATCCACAGTTTTAAGTGGCTCAAACCAATGTGATTTTAAGAAACTCAACACCATGTTGAGATCCCAAGGTGCCACAGGAGGCACAAAAGGGGGCTGAATATGTAGCACTCCCTTTACAAATGTCTGAACTCCAGGCAGTGAAGCCAGTTCTTTCTGGAAGAAAATCGACAGAGCCGAAATCTGGACCTTAATGGAACCCAATTTTAGGCCCAGTCACCCCTGACTGTAGGAAGTGCAGAAAACGACCCAGCTGAAATTCCTCTGTTGGGGCCTTCCTGGCCTCACACCACGCAACATATTTTCGCCAAATACGGTGATAATGGTTTGCGGTTACTTCTTTCCTGGCTTTTATCAGCGTAGGAATGACTTCTTCCGGAATGCCCTTTTCCTTTAGGATCCGGAATTCAACCGCCAATGCCGTCAAACGCAGCCACGGTAAGTCTTGGAACAGACAGGGCCCCTGCTGTAGCAGATCCTGTCTGAGCGGTAGAGGCCATGGGTCCTCTGATATCATTTCTTGAAGTTCTGGGTACCAAGCTCTTCTTGGCCAATCCGGAACAACGAGTATCGTTCTTACTCCTCGTTTTCTTATTATTCTCAGTACCTTTGGTATGAGAGGCAGAGGAGGGAATACATAAACCGACTGGTACACCCACGGTGTCACTAGAGCGTCCACAGCTATTGCCTAAGGGTCCCTTGACCTGGCGCAATATCTAGTTTTTTGTTTAGGCGGGACGCCATCATGTCCACCTGTGGCCTTTCCCAACGGTTTACCAACAGTTGGAAGACTTCTGGATGAAGTCCCCACTCTCCCGGGTGTAGGTCGTGTCTGCTGAGGAAGTCTGCTTCCCAGTTGTCCACTCCCGGAATGAACACTGCTGACAGTGCTAAGACGTGATTTTCCGCCCATCGGAGAATCCTTGTGGCTTCTGCCATCGCCATCCTGCTTCTTGTGCCGCCCTGTCGGTTTACATGATCGACTGCCGTGATGTTGTCTGATTGGATCAGTACCGGCTGGTTTTGAAGCAGAGGCCTTGCCAGACTTAGGGCATTGTAAATGGCCCTCAGTTCCAGAATATTTATGTGTAGGGACGACTCCTGACTTGACCAAAGTCCTTGGAAATTTCTTCCCTGTGTGACTGCCCCCCAGCCTCGAAGGCTGGCATCCGTGGTCACCAGGACCCAGTCCTGTATGCCGAATCTGCGGCCCTCTTGAAGATGAGCACTCTGCAGCCACCACAGTAGAGATACCCTGGTCCTTGGAGACAGGGTTATCAGCCGATGCATCTGAAGATGCGATCCCGACCACTTGTCCAAGAGGTCCCACTGAAAGGTTCTTGCATGGAACCTGCCGAATGGAATTTTGCTTCGTAAGAAGCTACCATTTTTCCCAGGACTCGTGTGCAGTGATGCACCGATACCTGTTTTGGTTTCAGGAGGTCTCTGACTAGAGATGACAGCTCCTTGGCTTTCTCCTGCGGGAGAAACACTTTTTTCTGTTCTGTGTCCAGAACCATCCCCAGGAACAGTAGGCGTGTGGTAGGAACCAGCTGTGACTTTGGAATGTATAGAATCCATCCGTGCTGTTGTAGCACTTCCCGAGATAGTGCTACTCCGACCAACAACTGCTCCTTGGACCTCGCCTTTATAAGGAGATCGTCCAAGTACGGGATAATTAAAACTCCCTTTTTTCGAAGGAGTATCATCGTTTCTGCCATTACCTTGGTAAAGACCCTCGGTGCCGTGGACAGTCCAAACGGCAGTGTTTGGAATTGGTAATGGCAATCCTGTACCACAAATCTGAGGTACTCCTGGTGAGGATGGAAAATGGGGACATGTAGGTAAGCATCCTTGATGTCCAGGGATACCATGTAATCCCCCTCCTCCAGGCTTGCAATAACCGCCCTGAGCAATTCCATCTTGAACTTGAATTTTTTTATGTATGTGTTCAAGGATTTCAAATTTAAAATGGGTCTCACCGAACCGTCCGGTTTCGGTACCACAAACAGTGTGGAATAGTAACCCCGTCCTTGTTGAAGTAGGGGCACCTTGACTATCACCTGCTGGGAATACAGCTTGTGAATTGCCTCTAGCACAGCCTCCCTGCCTGAGGGAGTTGTCGGCAAGGCAGATTTGAGGAAACGGCGGGGGGGAAGACGCCTCGAATTCCAGCTTGTACCCCTGAGATACTACTTGAAGGATCCAGGGATCCACCTGTGAGCGAGCCCACTGATCGCTGAAATTTTTGAGGCGGCCCCCCACCATACCTGGCTACGCCTGTGGAGCCCCCGCGTCATGCGGTGGACTCAGAGGAAGCGGGGGAAGAATTTTGATTCTGGGAACTGGCTGACTGGTGCAGCTTTTTCCCTCTTCCCTCGTCTCTGTGCAGAAAGGAAGCGCCTTTGACCCGCTTGCTTTTCTGAAGCCGAAAGGACTGTACCTGATAATACAGTGCTTTCTTAGGCTGTGAGGAAACCTGAGGTAAAAAAATTTCTTCCCAGATGTTGCTGTGGATACGAGGTCCCAGAGACCATCCCCAAACAATTCCTCACCCTTATAAGGTTCTATGTGCCTTTTAAAGTCAGCATCACCTGTCCAGTGTCGGGTCTCTAATACCCTCCTGACAGAATGGACATTGCATTAATTCTGGATGCCTGCCGGCAAAATATCCCTCTGTGCATCCCTCATATATAAGACGACGTCTTATGTTCGCAAAATAGTATCCCTGTTTGACAGGGTTACAGACCACGCTGCAGCAGCACTATCTGCAGGTCTCAGTCTAGTACCTGAGTGTGTAAATACAGACTTCAGGATAGCCTCCTGCTTTTTATCAGCAGGTACCTTCAAAGTGGCCGTATCCTAAGACGGCAGTGCCACCTTTTTTGACAAACGTGTGAGCGCCTTATATCTCCCAGCGTAACTTATCCTCTGGCGGGAAAGGGTACGCCATCAGTAACTTTTTTAGAAATTACCAGTTTCTTATCGGGGGAACCCACGCTTTTTCACACTTCATTCACTCATTTGATGGGGGAACAAAACACTGCCTGCTTTTTCTCCCCAAACATAAAACCCTTTTTTTTAGTGGTACTTGGGTTAATGTCAGAAATGTGTAACACATTTTTTATTGCCGGGATCATGTAACGGATGTTCCTAGTGGATTGTGTATATGTCTCAACCTCGTCGACACTGGAGTCAGACTCCGTGTCGACATCTGTGTCTGCCATCTGAGGGAGCGGGCGTTTTTGAGCCCCTGATGGCCTTTGAGACGCCTGGGCAGGCGCGGGCTGAGAAGCCGGCTGTCCCATAGCTGTTACGTCATCCAGCCTTTTATGTAAGGAGTTGACACTGTCGGTTTATACCTTCCACCTATCCATCCACTCTGGTGTCGGCCCCACAGGGGGAGACATCACATTTATCGGCATCTGCTCTGCCATCACATAAGCCTCCTCATCAAACGTGTCGACACAGCCGTACCGACACACCGCACACACACACACAGGGAATGCTCTGACTGAGGACAGGACCCCACACAGCCCTTTGGGGAGACAGAGAGAGAGTAT
The DNA here is from genome assembly GCF_028390025.1 of Pseudophryne corroboree. Classification (NCBI taxonomy): domain Eukaryota; kingdom Metazoa; phylum Chordata; class Amphibia; order Anura; family Myobatrachidae; genus Pseudophryne; species Pseudophryne corroboree. The sequence goes on from NC_086448.1 coordinate 323,010,521, forward strand.
GCCAGCACACACCAGAGAGCTATATAATTTTGGGATTAACACTATATTGAGTGAATTTTTCCCAATAGCTGCTTGTATATACAATATTGCGCCTAAATTTTGTGCCCCCCCTCTCTTTTTAACCCTTTGAGCCTGAAAACTACAGGGGAGAGCCTGGGGAGCTGTCGTCCAGCTGCACTGTGAAGAGAAAATGGCGCCAGTGTGCTGAGGGAGAAGCCCTGCCCCTTTTTCAACTGACTTTCTCCCGCTTTTTCTGGAATACTGGCAGGGGTAATTTTACATCTATATAGCCTCTAGGACTATATATGATGTAGATTTGCCAGCCAAGGTGTCATATATTGCCCTCAGGGCGCCCCCCCCAGCGCCCTGCACCCTCAGTGACCGGAGTGTGAAGTGTGCATGAGGAGCAATGGCGCACAGCTGCAGTGCTGTGCGCTACCTTGGTGAAGACCGAAGTCTTCTGCCGCCGATTTTCCGGACCTCTTCTTGCTTCTGGCTCTGTAAGGGGGACGGCGGCGCGGCTCCGGGAACGAACACCAAGGCCAGTTCCATGCGGTCGTTCCCTCTGGAGCTAATGGTGTCCAGTAGCCTAAGAAGCCCAAGCTAGCTGCAAGCAGGTAGGTTCGCTTCTTCTCCCCTTAGTCCCTCGATGCAGTGAGCCTGTTGCCAGCAGGTCTCACTGTAAAATAAAAAACCTAAAATAAACTTTCTTTCTAGGAGCTCAGGAGAGCCCCTAGTGTGCATCCAGCTCGGCCGGGCACAGAAATCTAACTGAGGTCTGGAGGAGGGTCATAGTGGGAGGAGCCAGTGCACACCAGATAGTACCTAATCTTTCTTTTAGAGTGCCCAGTCTCCTGCGGAGCCCGTCTATTCCCCATGGTCCTTACGGAGTTCCCAGCATCCACTAGGACGTCAGAGAAAAAGTTTTACTTTCACGGTGTGCGTGTACTGTTTTTATTTGGGTATTTTTTTGCAGTAGAACTACAGGTACCAGCGGGCCCGTTTCCCCCCCGCATGCTGGTACTTGTGGTTCTCCAAGTACCAGCTTGCGGGGGAGGCTTGCTGGGACTTGTAGTTCTGCTACAAAAAACAATATTCTTTTATTTGACACAAGGCTATCAGCCCCCCATCCGCAGCCCTTGGATGGGGGGGGGGGGGGACAGCCTCGGGCTTCACCCCTGGCCCTTGGGTGGCTGGAGAGGGGGGACCCCTTGATTTAAGGGGTCCCCACTCCTCCAGGGTACCCCGGCCAGGGGTGACTAGTTGGGGATTTAATGCCATGGCCGCAGGGACCAGTATAAAAGTGTCCCCCGGCTGTGGCATTATCTCTCCATCTTGTCGAGCCCGGTGCTGGTGTTAAAAATACGGGGGACCCCTACGCTTTTTGTCCCCCGTATTTTTTGCACCAGGACCGGACGCAGAGCCCGGTGCTGGCTGTAAAAATACGGGGGATCCCCTGTCAATTTTTCCCCCGTATTTTTACAACCAGGACCGGCTCAAAGAGCCCGAGGCTGGTTATGCTTAGGAGGGGGGACCCCACGCATTTTTTTTCTTGATTTTTAACCCATTCCCACTGAAAAACATGCTCTGAGCTCTTCATATTATTTTAGTCAGTAAAAAAAAATGTATTCTTTTAAAAAATATATAAATAATACTTGTGGCTCCTAATAGACAAACCAAGTAGATAATCCCTTCTAATATAAATAGGTATGCTATTAGCAACAAAAAAACACACAAAAAAACAGGTTTTTAAATTTTTTTATTAGATTCCGCCACCAAAATGAGGCGGACTGAAATTGACGAAATGACTGTCGAAAAGCACTGTTGTCGAATCGACATTCTTCAATTGAATATACTTTTGTCGAAAAGCCGTATTTTTAACACTGCAGACATGTCGAATTTGACAACTGTCGAATTTCAAAAAGTCGAATCTGAAACGGACGTTTTTTTTTGTCGAAAAGTACTGTATTGCATTGTCGCATTTTTTTTTTTGTGTCGAAAATGCCCCGTTTTTCGACATTTGCGGGAATTCGACCGCAATTGCATACACCCCAATATGGACAATTAGTAGCATAATCTGGTCTTAAAGGCAATTAACACAGATATCCTTGTAGAGCTTTAGTAGCTAAAATCATACTAATTTTTAACACTTATTGCATGTTCAAAATTATGTCAATGTAATAAAATATATACCGTATATACTCGAGTATAAGTCGACTTTTTCAGCACAGTTTTCTATGCTGAAAAAGCCCCCCTCGGCTTATACTCGAGTCAACGGCTGCAGCAGACGCCGTGGGCTGTGTGGGCGTCCGCTGCAGCCGGCTCCAGGGACAGACGCTAGAGGTCATTATTGACCTCTAGTGTCTGTGCGGCGTTGCTATGGGAGAGACGTCATGACGTCTCTCCCATAGAGATGATCGGGTGCCGGGAAGCGGGCGCCGGCGCGGGCGGCCAGACGGAGCGGCGACCAGACGGAGCGGGGATCCAGATGGAGCGGCGGCCAGACGGAGCGGGGATCCAGATGGAGCGGCGGCCAGACGGAGCGGATGAACAGATGGAGCGGCGGCCAGACGGAGCGGAGCAGCGCAGCAGCAGAAGAAGCGGTCGGGAAGCAGGAGCGGGGCAGTGGTAAGTATTGTTTTAGTGTGTGTTTATGTTTGTAAGCTGCAAAGGGGGCACAGTAACAGGGGGCAAACAAAGGGGGCACAACAACTACTGGGGGCAAAGAAAGGGGGCACAACAACTACTGGGGGCAAAGAAAGGGGGCACCACAACTACTGGGGCAAAGAAAGAGGGGTCATAACTACTGTGGGCAATGAAAGAGGGGGCACAATACTGGGGGCAAAGAAGGGGCATAACTACTGGGGGCAAAGCAACGGGGGCATGTTTTTATCGGTCACTGGGGGTATATGTGGCACTGGGGGCACAACCCTAGAAACAAACATTACCCCCTGGCAACAAGCATAACACCTACCGCATAAAATCCCTGGCAACGAGCATGACACCCTGAGCATGAAAACCCCTGGCACCGTGCATTTCCCACCCTAGGCTTATACTAGAGTCAGTAATTTTTCCCAGTTTTTTGTGGTAAAATTAGGTGCCTCGGCTTATATTCGGGTCGACTTATACTCGAGTATATACGGTACCTTTAATATATCAGCTCTTAGATAAGAAGATGGTTAATATAATTTTAGAGTTATACAATGGAATGTTACAAGCGTACTCACAGTAAATCCCAGCTTCTTATAGTCCCTGGTGTACATTGATTTCCTTTTTTCAATGCTGCCACCAAGGTTGTTTTGGTCTGGTTCTACATCAAATGCAATTCTGCGCAGTTCAAATATAATATCCCTCTGGGCCTGGGAGATGAACAGACAGTAATGTAATAACAGTGCATTTCAGGAGAGTCCAACACATGTTCGAAAAGATCATTGTAATCAATTACATGTACACCTGAAGGGCGAACACCATTAATTCTTGCTTCAATAAAAATAAAAAACAACACACAGTTCAGGTGATGTAGTACATATACTGCAGCAAGGGCTATTTACTGGTAAAACAGAACGAACAATTTAGTTGAAAAGCAAATGGCACATTGGTATCCTAGTATTGTTCCTACACCTTCCCACTATGTTCTAGGTCACATTTTGATATCTGCTAGAGCTACCATTGCTCAACACTGGAAATCGCCTTCTCCCCCCCTTTCGAGAAAGTATTTTCCAAAACCCAGTTCCACTTTGACATGGAGACTAGGGAGGCTACATATTCTTCTGCTCTCTCCTTCCCCATTTCCTCCATATTTGTCTTACTACCCCATTTCTTTTCTGTACTCCTAATAAAGATTTAATGTTGAAAAAAACAGAAAAGCAAATGACAGATTATTTATCAAGAGCTCAGCATCATTTTAGTTTACATTTTTTAAGTTTTGCTATCAATACAGTTTGTAGTCGGGCCTAATTTGAAAAAATAAAAACAAGAAAACCTGAAACCAATGTACAATGAACTCTTACACTACAGGTTGAGTATCCCATATCCAAATATTCCGAAATACGGAATTTTTTGAGTGAGACTGAGATAGTGAAACCTTTGTTTTCTGATGGCTCAATGTACACAAACTTTGTTTAATAAACAAAGTTAAAAAAAATATTGTATTAAATGACCTTCAGGCTGTGTGTATAAGGTGTATATAAAACATAAATTAACTGTGTGAATGTGCACAAACATTGTTTAATGCACAAAGTTATTAAAAATATTGGCTAAAATGACCTTCAGGCTGTGTGTATAAGGTGTATAACCAGGGGTGTATCTTCCTATTGGCCAGGATGGCACTTGCCAGGGGCGCCGGCCAAGAGGGGGGCGCCGCCCGGCAGTGCCACCCGCGCCAGGGGGTAGAATTACATAGTAGTTCTCACTGAGTACATCCCTTAGCAGTGCTCATCCACTGCCGGACTCTCAGAAGCGTATTGCACTCTGACACTCTCTGTGACTACAGTAACAATGATGGTGAATATAGCCGGGGAGCGGGGCACTTCCAGGTATGGGGAGGGGCGAGTCACCTCCTCTTCCGCTCCCCTTCTCATTGGTCCCACGCGGTCTGTCACCAAACACCAGCCACTACAATCAGCACCAGTCAGCATTGCAGCATGAGCATACCTGTACATTTTCTGTGGGTACCATAGCTGCACTGCATGGTCTATCCTGGCAGTCTGGATCACAGGTTACAAAGAGCTCTGTATGGAGAGGTATCTAGACCAGTGACTGCCTGTCCAGCTGTGTTGAGACTACAAGTCCCAGCACACCTTGTCAATTGGATTTGCTGGGACATGTAGTGAAATCACACCTAGAGAGGGGTTTTTAACTGTATGTATGTGTGCATATATCCCCTCGGTGTCCCTGTCCGCACCCTCCTTGTAATTCCCCCTTAGTGTCACTGCCCGCACCATCCCTGTAACTGCCCCCTCAGTGACCCTGCCCATAAACTCCCGTAATTCCCTCTCAGTGTCCCTGCCCGCACCCTCCCCATAATTCCCCCTCAGTATCCCTGCCTGCACCCTTTCCGTAATTCCCTCTCAGTGTCCCTACCAGCACCCTAACCGTAATTCACCCTCAGTGTCCCTGCCTGCACACTCCTCATAATTCCCCCTCAGTCTCCCTCCCTGCACCCTTCCCATAATTCCATCTCAGTGTCCCTGCCCGCACCCTCCCCGTAATTTCATCTCAGTGTCCCTGCTCATACACTCCTGTAATTCCCTCTCATTGTCCCTGCCCGCACCCTCCCCGTAATTTCATCTCAGTGTCCCTGCTCATACACTCCTATAATTCCCCCTCAGTGTTCCTGCCTGCTCACTCCTCGTAATTCCCCCTCAGTCTCCCTCCCTGCACCCTCCCCGTAATTCCATCTCCGTGTCCCTGCCCGCACCCTCCCCGTAATTACTACTCAGCAGGGCCGTAACTAGGTGTGTGCCAGCGGTGCCTGGCACACAGTGCCCATGCACTGTTGACGCAGTACCGCTGGTAACACCCGTAGTTCCGCAGTGCAATGTTAGCCTGCGGTAGTTAAAGTGCAGCCCGCGGGCAGTAAAGCCCTGCCCCCACCCTCGGAAACCTGAGCTTACAGTACAGCCAGACCACTCACCCCTTCCACCCTCCACCAGAGGTTATAATGAGCCGTGGCAATACTGCCTGGGCCCCTCCGCCGCCGCAACCACCGTAGGTTAAAGTGAGCTGCGGATTGCTGTAGTGCCTGATCCTCCCCTCACCTCACACCCACTCCTGCCAGAGTTACAATGCAGTGCATACAACGGCAACCCGGCAGTCATGTCCTCCCCCTCCTGCCTGGAGCTTACAGTGACTATTTTCTGCACTCCTGTAGACCTGTACTCCCAGGGGACATACCGGCTGAAAATCTCTAGATCTACAACCGCACACAGCGGCAGTGAGCGGCGGCCAGCGAGCTCCTGGACTGCATCTAAGCAGCCTCTCTGCCCCAGCCTGTGCTTGTCAGTGAGTGGCCTGGTCTCTGGGCAATGGATTGACAGTGTCCCATGAGATCAGGATCATGCAGTAGCCACACAACTACAACTGGGTGAGCAGAACAGCAGCAAGTGGTGGGGACACTTCATGCCAGCCCTTAGAAAGGTGAGAGGAGAGAAGTGCCTGGGTCCTGATGCTGTGGAACCACAAGTCCCATCATGCCCTGACAGACATTACATGATAGAGCATGTTTGGACTTGTGGTTCCATCATAGCTGGAGAGCAGACATTACCTACCTCCGAGTTCTCATGATCTTTGTACAGGGCCGTAGCTAGGTGTGTTCAGAGTGTTCTTGGCCCACAGTACATAGGCATTGAGGACAGAGAACCGGCACGTAATGTGTAAAAGGGAGCTCTCCCTGCCGTAACGTGTAAAAGGGAGCTCTGCCTGCCGTAATGTGTAAAAGGGAGCTCTGCCTGCCGTAACGTGTAAAAGGGAGCTCTGCCTGACGTAACGTGTAAAAGGGAGCTCTGCCTGCCGTAATGTTTAAAAGGGAGCTCTGCCTGCCGTAATGTGTAATAGGGGCTCTACATGGTGTAATGTGTAAAATGGGGCTCTGCCTGGCGTAATGTGTGTAAGTGGTGTCAAAGTCAGAAAAATGTTTCTATACACATTGCCATATTTGCACCTCACCCTGGTACGCGCTGCGCATGCGTGCGCTTTCCCGTGAAGGCGCATACCCGCTACTGTGTGCACTCGCTCGCACTCGGTATGCGTATTTACGGTAAAGAGTATGTAGTCGTAGCGTGCGACTCATTCGTTACACATTTTTATAAATAATGTATTTTATAGATCATGGTCCCTTTGATAGATTCTGAAAGTTTGGTTAATATAGAATGTCCCTGAACGGAGGGATCCCTCTTTGTATTGTGCGAAGGGTCTAACAGGAGTCATACAGTGGTGTTTGGTACCCATCGGAAGAGTATTTAAATAGCAATATTCCGGTGTTGGTTTGGAGCGGATTAATCGCTCGTGCGAATAGTTATGGACATAAGAAGTTATGTCCATTTATTATTATTTGTTCTTACTTAGTCATGCACCTGAACAGTTGTAGACAGGTATCAGTGGGTCTCAAATGGCTCTTTGACCTCAGAGATCCCCCAAACAATAGTTTGCATGTTGGGAGGGCCTCATATCTTTACATGCATAAGGTAAGCACCGGAATAGTAATTGAAGATCAATTGTACTCCAAATCAGTATCTTTCCCGCAGACGGAGTACAATAGTCTTTAATTACACTGAGCTTTGAGACTCAATGAGGAGGGCCAACACCTGTGTTTTCGAATGGATTAGGGTTTGTATCCAGGAGAATGAGGGCTGAGATGTCATTGTCTCAACTGAAAGTGGACATCATGAATATAGAACAAAACCCAGACAGGATTCTGTTTTGTATTCGTCAAACAATAGCTCTCCAGAAGACAGGAATGTGTTGGTCATCACCCATTGTGTTGCATAACCAAGGCCACTGATACAACACAGCCCACCTGTATGAATCAACCTATGACCTTTGTTATAATGCGAAGCCGAATTCCTGCGTCCAATGGACAATGAGATTGTAGGGACCATTGGATTGCATTGTGTGAGTAGCATAAAAGACGGGCCTGTGGCATCCAGCTGGCACTTCTCATCAAACGGTTCTCATTGCTGATAATCGGGAAGCTGGCTGTCCAGAAGCGCTTGCGATCGTTACCCTTGTGCGTAAGTTTCTCTCCGTAATCATTGTCTTTCTGTGAGCCATTTCTCTCATCTCTCTCCCTATCTCTCTCTCTCTCTCCGTCTCTCTCCATCTCTCTCTCTCTCTCTCCGTCTCTCTCTCTCTCTCCCTTCTCTTTTCTCCCATATCTCCCCTTGACTAGTATTGTATTGTATTGTATTAGATTGGTATTGTATTGTATTTCTAGTGTAGCTATTTTGGTTAGGAAGTCTCTGTTATATTGTAGTGTATCATTTGTACTGTGATTCCTTTTTGCAAGTATATTAGTTATAATACATATAATAGGCTTTGGACCCTATACAAGTATCTGTGTATTTCTTATAGTGTTAAGTGTTCACTTGAGCGTCGGTGACTCTCAAGCAGCTTTGTAGTTAATCAGGTTACACCAGGTTGCTCTTACACCCTGTCTCAACACTAAGGTATACTGTGTATTTCATTGTTAAAAAAATATAGATATAAAGGTATAGCGTTGTGAGCGTCTGCGCCGCTGGTGATCTCCTCGTGGTCTCGAGCGTCTGCTATGCCATAGCGAATCATTACGTTAGTCAACAGCCAATAGCGTGCCTGCCTGTGATCCCTGGGCCGTGAGCGAACGTGACGCTTGAGCGTCTCGCCTACGGCTGAGCGATCGTTACGCAACTAGCGTACCCTTACGGTACTTCTTAAGTAAACAGCGTACAGTGTTCTTAGACCTCATAAAGGGTTGTTTATACGACAAAGGAATTTAGCATTGTCAGTGGCGTCATTTGATTAATGGAGACCACTGTTAAGCGTGATATGAATTGGTATTATTTTGTTGCCACGCCTCTTCCACATAAAGCCACACTCTTATAGTTTTGGCGTACACCTACAGCGCGCACTGGCCATATTTTAAATATGGGGGGGCGATGAAGCTGTTTCTTGCACGGCACTGCTCCTCAGTGTCCCTGCCTGCACCCTCCCCGTAATTCCATCTCAGTGTCCCTGCCCGCACCCTCCTCGTAATTCCTCCTCAGTGTCCCTGCCTGCACCCTCCCCGTAATTCCATCTCAGTGTCCCTGCCCGCACCCTCCTCGTAATTCCTCCTCAGTGTCCCTGCCTGCACCCTCCCCGTAATTCCATCTCAGTGTCCCTGCCCGCACCCTCCTCGTAATTCCTCCTCAGTGTCCCTGCCTGCACCCTACCCGTAATTCCATCTCAGTGTCCCTGACCTCAGCTTCCCTGTGACTCCCCCTCAGTGTCCCTGCCCGCACACTCGTGTCATTCCCTCTCAGTGTCCCTACCCAAACCCTCCTGTAATTCCCCCTTAGTGTCCCTGACCACCGTCTTCCTGTGACTCCCTGCTCAGTGTCCCTGCCCACACCTTCCTGTAATTCCACCTCAGTGTTCCTGCCTGTACCCTCCCCGTAATTCTCCCTCAGTGTCGCTGCCTGCACACTCCTGTAATTCCCCCTCAGTGTCCCTGACCACACCCTCCCTGGAATTGCCCCTCAGTGTCCCTGACCTCAGCCTCCCTGTAATCCCTCCACCTCATTGTCCCTACCTGCACCCTCCCTGTAATTCTCCCTCAGTGTCCCTGACATCAGCCTATCTGTAACTCCCCCCTCTGTGTCCCTGGGTGCGGGAGGTGGGGGGCACCAGTTCCTTATTTTGCCAGGGGCACTAAGACCCCTAGATACACCCCTGTGTATAACATAAATGCATTCTATACTTAGACTGGGGTCCCACCCCCATGATATCTCATTATGGTATGCAATTATTCCAAACTATGGAAAAATCCCATATCCAAAATACTTCTGGTCCCAAGCATTTTGGATAAGGGATACTCAACCTGTACTACTAATTTCTATGTATGTGCTGAAGCAAGGGGCCTGCCTCTCTTCAATGTCAGTTAGATCAATATGGATGTAACCTAATCAGCCGGCAGGGGGCTCTGGCATCATTGAACAACTACCATACATATGTTTCAATCAGAATAATATAGCAAAAAAAAAAATTGTTCTATTTCCACTTCCAATTCAATTGCGGCCCGTTTTCTTTTTCGTGCGGTAATTGATCAGTTTTCCTGCGAAAACATATGGATCCGGGATAAGGACTTTGACTAGTGGAGGATTTACCACAAGGCAATCAAGGTGGCTGCTTAGAGCCCTGTGGGTCTCTGGGGGCCCTGTGGGTCCAGGGTGGCCCACCGACAAGACTGTATGGATGGCATTTCCGATGGACTGCTACAGTACCTCTGCTGAAAATGTTAGCGCGCTGGCTGAATACTCCCAGCAAGCTGTCAGTGATTAGACAGCTGTTGGGTGGCGTATCCAGCGCACTCCTGTATCTCCAGTCCAGTATTGTGTGTGTGACCTGTCATGACACACGTATGTATGATGGCACACAAGCAGAGAGAGGAGCCGAGGCATGCACAGAGAAGTACATGAGCTCTTCTTTTGTACTGTATTACAGTATTTTTGTTAATTTTGTATAACATCCACCTACTCCAAATTCCAATCAGGCAGGGTAGGGGGTAGACAGTGTTATTGTAAGTACAATGTATAACATCCGCCTGCTACAATCTGGGGAAGGGGGGGGCGAGGGGGGACACTGACTGATATCTCTATTTTAAGTACTACTGTGTATTGACGATGGGGGCCTGCCTGCTACAATCAGTGGGGCACTGATACATAATCAATACAGTTACACTGACGGAAGAGGGTAATAATGGCTATTATAAAATGCTAATATAAAATGCAGTCAGTGAGTGGACATGGTGCAATCAGTGAAGTGGGAAGTAATACACTGTACTAGAATATAAGGAGGAAAACCAACAAATAATGTAAGAGGTATACATCAGGAACGAAAATATAGTGCTATGGATTGATTGATTGATTGATTGATTGATTGATTGATTGATTGAGGGAGGGAGGGGGCCCCAAATCAGTATCTTGCTTAGGGCCCCATGAGGTCTAAATTCACATCTGACCCAGATCCATGTGTTTTTGCGATCACTTATGCAAACATTTGTTTTTCCTGCTTAACTGAATTATCCCCCGAGGCTCAATTAGCAGCAGTAATTTACCGCAGCTAATTGAATCCCTCCCACAGTTGGAAGTAAAAGGGAAAAACTCCTGTTTGGAGATGCACCTTTGCACCTAGTATTGGTCAGAAGTAAGTGCACACTAATGATGATGACTGGTAGTAAACCAGAGGTACAATTCTGCATATGGGTGAGAAGATGCATTTTATCCATGCATGCCTCCATGGAACAGCAAAAACCCAATTTACTTCCAGCTGTATATCAGCACCCTAAGGGGAGAATTCAATTTTACCGCGCCTTGAATTAATGCAGATATCACATGGTAATGTTGCTTAGTGTAGCTATGTGCACGCCCGATTAATGCTCAATCCAATTGTAACAAGTGGCTGCATTGTCATTTTCTATGATATCAGTGGTGTTAAGTATACCCCAAAAAGTGCAAACTAACATGGGATAACAGTATAGAAGTCTATTAATGAATTGCCCATTTTGTCAAATGGATGTTTTTTTGAGGGGGGTTAAACCACTTAACTGACAAAAACATTTCTAAAAAAAAAAAAAAAAACCACTCAGAAATTGTCTGGGTTTTATTTTTTATTTATTTTTTTATAAGTAAATTAAGTGAAGAGCATGTATTGAACCTTATCCAAAAGTGTACTATTATGCATGATAGATAGATAGATAGATAGATATATAGATAGATAGATAGATAGACAGACACACTGGGGGGGCATGGGTTTAATTTACATTTCCCCAGAGGCTGCTAATATCTGCAGCCGCTAGGTGGGACACTGTGGGGAGGTTCAGGGAAGCAAGGAGGTCCCTCAGAGTAGAAACTGCAGGTGGATTCTCTTCCCTGCAGCTGCACACACTGTGTATATGACAGGTCGCATCATTTGCGACAAGAACAGAAAACGCACTGCCTGGTGTGGTTGCATACGATGCGACCATGCCAGGCAAGTGGTCAATAGTATTGTAGAAATCATAGAAATTATTTTCCAGCAATTAATGCACTAGATCAGACATTGCCAACCTTGGCCATCAAGCACACTAACAGTCCATCTATTAGTGATATCCATGCTTGAGCACAGGTGACTTAATCAGTACCTCAGTTATTTTGATTTAACCATCTGTGCTGAAGCATGGACATCACCAATACCTGCACAGTTAGTGTGCTTTGAGGACAGAGGCTTGGAAAGCATGCTCTAGATCACAGGTTCTCAAACTCGGTCCTCAGGACCCCACACGGTGCATGTTTTGCAGGTCTCCTCACAGAATCACAAGTAACATAATTAGCTCCACCTGTGGACCTTTTAAAACGTGTCAGTGAGTAATTAATACACCTGTGCACTTACTGGGTTACCCGCAAAACATGCACTGTGTGGGGTCCTGAGGACCGAGTTTGAGAACCACTGCTCTAGATTAAGGTGGGCACATGGAACTGCCTGTAAAATTATTATCTTTTTTTTTTGGTGGTGGTGTGGGGGGGGGGGGGGGGGGGGGAGTTAAGGATCACGGACTTTAAACTTAAAAAAACACACAAAAACAAAAAACAAAGATGACCATGGGACTTCAACCAGCAAGCCTGGAAACACCTGTGCCATCCATAAAACCCCCCCCCCCCCCCCACCCCATACCTGTTAAACATCAATTAACCCATTATTCTTTTGCAGAATATCACCACAAAAATTATGCCATCATTTGCCAAATTAAGCTAACTAAACCTTCTAAGTGCCTAATTCATCTTAAAGGGGTTTCCAGGGGATCTGAACAAGGTCCCGATAATTCTCCCTTAAAATAGGGATTTTACCAAACTTTTCACCTACTCAGGAACTGCAAGAAAAAATTACTCTAAATCCTATGAAAACTTAACGTGACTTAGGGGGTAATTCTGAGTTGATCGCAGCAGGAACTTTGTTAGCAGTTGGGCAAAACCATGTGCACTGCAGGGGAGGCAGATATAACATGTGCAGAGAGAGTTAGATTTGGGTGTAGTGTGTTCAATCTGCAATCTAAATTGCAGTGTAAAAATAAAGCAGCCAGTATTTACCCTGCACAGAAACAAAATAACCCACCGAAATCTAACTCTCTCTGAAAATGTTATATCTGCCCCCCCTGCAGTGCACATGGTTTTGCCCAACTGCTAAAAAATTTCCTGCTGCGATCAATTTGGAATTACCCCCTTAATTTCCACGCTAAATCGGATAGCAAAAATCACATGACCAGCTGCTTTAAGTTGCCATGTAAACCCCTAAAAACCAGTTAACATGACTAATTGAATTCCTCCCTAAATGTTTAGTTTATCATAAAACATGTTTGACAATAGCCACGGATAATACACAATTGCTTACTTGGTCTTGAGGATCCATTTTAGTCATCATTCTATCTTCCAACAGATTGAAAGTCAGCACTTGTAGTACATACAACTGGTGTGCCATCTCATTGTTAATTGTTTTCTGCGCTCTGATGACGTGCTGTAAATAATGAATAAAATGTAATAACACACACTTTTTAGAGGCAACAAAATAACAGCTGCAAAAGACAACAATCAGATCCACATTCTACAAATAAATAACGTTTTACATAGGGTATACAATTAATACAAGCTGCGGTTCACAGCATTATGGCACATATTCTATTTCCATTAAACACTGCATGCCTAGGATGAATTGGGGGGGGGGGGGGGGGACATTTATGAAAACCGGTGCAGAAAATTTGTCAACCATCTTGAAAGTGGCTGTCATGTTCTAGACTGTACAGTATTTGCTAAATAGTTGCCATGGGTCCAGAATCTTTATTGACAAAGTTACATGGGCACCAGCTTTCATACGTTGGCCCCAAAGGACCCAATTCAAACAAGAGTCTTTCTTTGTCACTGTTATACAACCAGAGCTCGCTCACTCTCTGCATGGAGTTTTTGGAAGTTTCATCACAGAAAAATGAATTAATAATATAGACAATACTTACTGAGAGTATGATAGAGCGCAGCTGCTTTTGTGCCAATATGTTTGCCATTTCCTGTTGTGAACAGAAAACAATATATTACAGATATGTACTTTCTATATCTTAAGGTGCATACACACTAGACGACGTAGCTCATAGAGTGTTTCCCCTCCCAGTCCAGGCGGTCGGCGGCTGCCCGTACACACTGAATGATATGACCGTTTATATTGCTCAGTGATGTCACGCAGCGGCCGGCCCGTGCAGGCAGCTCCTCGACGACAGTCCAGATTGAGCATGCATGCACCACCGACACTGAGGGTTGTTAACGACCCCGAGGTGCTGAGCATCGGTCGTCGTTGCCGACATACACACTTGCCAAGAAAGTGTACAACATCGCTCAAGAAGGGTGAAAATGAATGATGTTGTTCATTTTATCGGCAAGTGTGTATGCACCTTTAGTTGGAATCCAGAATTATTGCCTCTATTTTAATGTATTTATGACACGTTAGAAGAACCAATTTTTTACAAATCAATATTGACACACAAAAAAAGGTTATGATAATGTTGGTACATATGGAGACAAAAATCTCATTAGCAGCAATCTTTTGTTTTACTCATCACAGAATTCTGCAAACACACAAGGAGGGTGAGGACAGTAATGGTGATTATATTATTTAGGGAAAAACAAGCCTATATTGCTATTCTACATTTACATTCCGGGTCTCTACTTTTTTATCTGTCACTTTTAAAGCTTGGAATACAGTATATGTAAAATAGACTTTTGTTATTCAGAAAGAAAAATCCACTCCTTGCCACATTGTTTTGTTTCTGTTACTACAAGTCAGGGGTATTAAAAGTCAATCCTGACCTTTACATTTTGGTGAACAACGCTCCTTAGGAAACAGTCCCAGAGACCGTCACAATAAGCTAGCCATACACCAGTGAACTTTCCTCCAAACCACCCAACTTGTTGGATCCTTACCAAATCGTTTGCTCCCACACACAGGAGGAGACATACTGTTGTTTAGACAAGTTGTTTAATTTAAACAAATCCATCTTGTCTGAACAACTGTTTTTGTCCATTTTCCGGTGTTTGGAGCAAATGGCTGATTGTCATTACCTCTAATCCATTACCAGATTTTCATTACAACCAGCCAACAAATTGGGTGGTTGGAGGAAAGTTTGCCTGGTGTATGGCAAGCTTAAGGCTATTAATTGACCAATTAAGACAGACAAAAGTTACAAATTAATCACACACATACATGTAGCACATGCACAGGATTGAACCAACTATTGTAAACACCATTAATAAAGAGTTAGTAGACTCACACTCAGAGGATAATCAACGATGTCAATGCTGTCTTCTATGTAATGCTTAGAGGATCAAATCCAAGTGCAGCATTAGGAGGAGACATTACAAGGCTTCAATCATCCAAGGAAACCAAACAAATTAATATTCTAATTCCCTGGCCTTACTAACAAATGCCGTATGGGACAGTTTATTCAGAATGCTTGGGGCTTGCTGGAGTAGGGATTCTTTTCCTGGAATTAGTAGCAGTGCAAAAAGGAGGCACTCAGTGACCATGGGGCAGATGTACTGTACTAAGGGAGACATTTACTAAGCAGTGATAAGAGCGGAGAAGTGAGCCAGTGGAGAAGTGACCATGGCAACCAATCAGCGCTGAAGTAACATCTATAATTTGCATACTAAAAAATGATACAGAGCTGCTGATTGGTTGATGGGGCAACTTCTCCACTGGCTCACTTCTCCGCTCTTATTACTGTTTAGTAAATGTCCCCCTAAGCCTTGTAATATGTCAGTTAGAACCTGATTGGTTGGTACTTTACCACTCAAGGCTTGGTACATATGTCCCCATGTTTCTGTGTGCGGCTGTACAGGTAGTTGCAAATTTTTACTTTATTCTTTTTGGTTTATATATAAAAGATTTAAGACAAATTACATTATACATGATGTTATACTTCATATAGAACAGGGGGAGAAAAGTGGGGTAAGAAAGAAATATGAAATTATAAAGAGTATAATATACCATAATATAAAACAGGAAGGTAAAACGTTATTGAAGCGACCCAAACCTATATTCAGGTTACACAGAGGAAACAAAGTTAATTGGCTACTGTCCTTATTACCAAATTTCGCTGCCATGCTGGAACATTGAACATTGGACCTTCTGCTCTAACTCGTGATTTCACTTCATTATTATGGGCTAACTGTTAAGCTTATGTATATCAGACTGTATTTGGCAGTGTTCTGTATATCCAATTGCTGAAATGTGTATCAATAATTGGCAGAAATCTTTAACAATAAACTGTAACAAAACAAAGAAAAAAAATGTGCTGCAGCCATTTACAGCTAGAGTCTTTTGGGGGGTCCCAGTATCCACAGGCACTTGCAGGACTTGTGTGTATTAAAATTTAAATTACATAGTTATACGATGCTACCTACATTTGAACAATTTCCAGGGAAGCTGGCACCGGAGTGTTATCTAATTGCCAGTGATAGTGCCGCGGACGCGAAAAACGCGTGTCTTATCACCCTTATCCAATTAGGTCCTGCGAAAAAACACCCATTCTTCATGCGAAAACACATAGATCCCGCACAAAGCCGCGGACCTATGTATTTTCGCGGCACTTATTGCAGGATTAGGGGGCAATTATTGCAGATTATGATTCACGTGCCTGAGGAACGCAAAGCATAATCACTGATAAGTGTCGGCATCGGGAACAAGCTCTGGTTTATCAGGGCTAATTGAATGGCCCCTGTCGAACCAATGTCGAACCAATTAGTCACGGTAAATTATGGTGGCTAATTGGATACTCCCACTTAGATTTACTAAATCTTAACAAATAAATACATACTCTATGAACTACCACCTAAAATTGGTTACAAAATAAAAAAAAGAGCAATGTTCATTTGAACTTCTCAAAAACAGACATACATGGTCACAGAGAAATATTCTGGATTTCCTGAAAGTATGTTATTGTTGCCCATGAAATATTTACAGTATAATTAAGGATAATCTATTCATGGAATCAGTACCCAACTCCATTGTGAAAATGCAATGGCTTGCGGTTTCTCTCCAGCGTTAGGACTTCACTAGCAACAATCAACAATGATTTATTTGATAGAATGGCACAAATGTGATTGCAGCCAAACAGTTTTTCATTAGTTCGCTGCAAATAAAAATATGACTGTTATGTAAACAGTAAAGTTATCCTGTGCTACATTACAGCAGATCTATGGATGAAAGCATAGTTTGAGAGATGGCATCGAAATACATCACAGATTACACCTAAAACCAACTTTTATCTGTCAAATTCAGAAGCAGAATATGCAATACAATTTTTATAGACCTCCTGATCATCAACCCGAGCCAGAAAGAAAGCATAATTCTACAGTATTTTGTATGTGTATATATTACAAATGTCACAGTGTTTAGCAGTTGCCATTGTAGAAATACACACCTGTCTTATATCATCCGGGGCTTTAAGAAAAAGTGCATTGATTACTGCGATGGAGTATGTCTGAATCTCTTGATCTGTCCTTGAGGCAAAAGTAAATAAAATAAAATATCATTATAGTTAGCTTTAAATAAAATATTGCATTTTAGTATACTGTAATGCTGAACTAGAAATGTACATTAGGATAACAATTCTCTTAATGCAAAATAGCTTCACAATATTATTTGTAGTGAAGAACTTGGCGTACTAGCATTGACTGAGTTATACAATTAGATTCTGCTGGGCATTTCAGTATGCAATAGCAGCTAAAGGGATACCGGCGATCATCATACTGACGGCGGAATCCCGATAAATGACATACCGACAGGGGTGAGTACAGGCTAATCTCCCTTCTCCCTTCCCGCAGCCTAACCCTAACCACCCCGCTTAATGCCTAAACCTATACCGCCATCACCGCTGCCAAAACCTACCCCCACCCCCCCACACACACACAGCCTAACCCCTCGGCCTTAGACCTAACCTTCCGGCTATACTTACACTTGGAATGCCAGCTCTTGGGATTCCAGGCCGGGCCGGCTCAGGGTCGTTTTGCGCCCCGGGCGGCCATAGGGGGCGTGGCTTTATAAGGGGGCGTGGCCAGTTACGCCCCCTGTACAGTAGTAGCGCCGCTGAAATGATGTGTGGTGCGCAATGATGTCATCGCGCACCGCACAGCAAAGGTCCTCTCCACGAAGGAAAACTAGACACTACGCATCTAGTTCCCTTCGTGGAGAGGACCTTTGCTGTGCGGTGCGCGATAACGTCAACGCGCACCGCACATCATTACAGAAAAGGTCTTCTCCACGAAGGGAAACTAGACGCGTAGCGTCTAGTTTCCCTTCACAGCGGGCAGCGGCAGCAGGGGGCACAGCAGCAGCGGATCTTGCCGTGGTGCGGCACCCTCCGGATTTATGGGAGTTGAGTCACTCATATATGGTAGTCACTAAACCTAGAAGTGCTTTCTCGTCACTGACTTGTATATTGTACAACGCAAAGGGGTGTCCTGTTTATAGTGTACAATCTAATAGACAGACCTGCCATTCCAATGGACAAAACAAAAAAAAATTGCTCTTTAATACTAGAAACACGTATACACAGATGGACAAATAACACTAGGTACTGTAAGTCTCACTCTAAAGGTTTCATTCTGATGTCAGAAAACTAATTCTGCTACTCAAACTGTATATATGTAGAAAGCAGTATGTTTGTTTTTGTTTGTTTTTAAATCATGCTGTTTATGGAGCTAATAAAAGAGGTCTTTGTATACATGACGTAACAACCATGAGGTCCGTTTACCCTTGAAGATGAGGAATTAATTGGCCAATGGTGATCTCCTGTGCAACTTTCTGATACAGATCAATACTGTTTAAAACCATGGACTCAAGGATGGCTAGTGACCGTTGTAAAATTGAAACATCCATTCCGGACTTGTTCACAAAGCTCGCAATCTAGCAATGACACAGATTTGCTTTGTTAATATAATAATAGCAACCTGTCCTGATCAAGAACAAGAAGAGTTGTAGAACAGGCCAAAGGTACAGTAAATATAAAAGAAAGCATAGCACACCAGCAGAAAATACAAATACACCATAAAAAAGCATTGCATTCCAAGATTTATAACAACCTTCCAACTAACGCACGTAGGGAAGTAAAAGTTTCAACATTTCGCTCCCCTGGAGCTGTAACTAACCTTTCTATCAAATAGTCCACTCAAAACAATTTATAATCAGTAAGCAAAGACATGTGTATCACATTTTCCCTAAGACCAAGGAGGCACTGGTGGCGTCAGAACACATACTGCATATATAGAACTTAAAGCAGCTCTGAGGGGCTTCCCTGGTGTTGAATTACTACTCTGCTATTTTCTTCCTATTCATATTTTGAAAAGAGTCCCCCAACCTCAACCATGGACATATAATCAGGCAGCTGTCAGGAGGCGTGTGTTATTTGTCCCAATGGAAGAAGTGATCTTCTACTATAGACACATTTTACAGTCTGGGACAGTCTTCATTATAGCACAGATCAGGTTTTCTAATATGTAAGACAATATCTTCTTAGTATTATTCTATTAATATTTATAGTTAAATCTCTGGAGTATACTGGTCTGTGACAGGGGAGGCAGTGCCTCCCCTCCCTACCTTATCAGCACATCTCTGATCAAAACTCTCCAAATTTATGTAGCCATGCTCCTCTTACTGTGATGCGGCATGGTGCATCGGGGCATGGTGTGCCAGGCTGTCACTATTCGCAGCCGGCGATCGCTCCATTAGTTCCATTAATTAGAAGTAATGAAGCGATAGCCAGCTGAAAATAGTCGCTGCCCGGCATGCCATGCAGCAAGCCGTGTTGCAGCATGCCGCATTGCAGCAAATATGAGCATGGCTACATCTGTATAATGCCCACATGAACCCTCAGGTTCATATATGTGTGTGTATCTCATATATGTGTGTGTATCTCTGGCTCTGATACTAGCCATTGCCTCCCCAGCCATTTACCTTATTGCACTATTTAATAAACTAAGTTTTTGTTATTGTACAAAATAAATATAATAATTTTACCCAACTAGATTATCTGGTTCTGTGAAAAGCTGACCTACAGAAGTAACACAGTATGTAAAACACATTAAGATGATACTCACCTTTTTAATGAAGGCAACAGAGAAAGTATCCCACGACACAATGCCGTGATCCATCAGCTCCACAAACGCCGTCAAGGTATAGGACAGCATCTCTCTAAAACTGCAAAAGAGACGGATGACGTTTGCTCAACTGCTGGAACTGCCTTAAAAGCAGTTATTACTATTGTTAGTCTTTATTACAGGACAGTCATTAAACTGTAGGCATTAGAAAGCACAAAGGGTAAGATAGTATGCCATCACGGCGTATTCGCCACATAAACATGAAAAGAAGAGCTATGAGTAGAAGCCAAATTGATACATTTTATTTAAAATATAGGAGAAAGTTATAACATGATAAAGGACCATAGAGCACCCTCCTGTTGCACATCACAACACATACTCTCATATGGCATCCATAGCTGTGTGACCCCAGTCCAATATACTGCTGCACTGTCATTATGTCACTTGTGTTAATGAGATGTAGTCATGTGACCGGCGGTATAAATACATAAAAAAATGTAGAAAACCTCATCTGCTAGCACCAATTAATACTATTAGTGATAGTGTAATTAACAGTAATATAATTAGAACAATACTGTTTTATTTATTATCATGATCCTGCTTGCTTATTACTTGGTTTTGTATATTTACAAATAATGTTAATGCCTTTGACTAAAATGTAATACCATTACATGCAGCATTTCAGTTTTCCAGCTTGTGTAGTGATTACACTGGCACACTAAATACACAGATAATGATAATGTATAGAGGCCATTAATAAATGAACACAGCAAGTACAAAAGGCATTAGTCCACAGGCTTCCAAACTCGGTCCTCACGGAACCCAACGGTCCAGGTTTTAAGGATATTGAAGCTTGGGCACAGGTGTCTTAGTACCTCAATCAATTTGATTTAACTATCTAGGCTCAGCCACGGATATCCTTAAAACCTGGACCATTCGGGTGTCTTGAGGACCACGTTTGGGAACCCTGTACTAGTCACTGGCTGATTATCACTACTTGCACTGTTCTGCTCTCCACTTCAGTAAATCAAATCGACCATAGAATATAAAAAGTCATGTTAGGCTTCTGAAACTAGATGTCACTAAAGAGCTAGACTTGAATGTAAAGCATGACACTGAAGAAGCCAGTGGAAACAAATCATAGTATTATTAGTAATCAAGATTAAACACATTTTAGTAGTATTTCACAAAGCAACTAACACAACGGTTTATGATTATTTTAAATGATTTGATACTGCCATAAAATGAATGTGACTATAATATCATCGGGAGAAAAAAAAATGTCTTAATATGCAATCACCCTGATCATAAATATACAACTAGGCACTCCTTAGAGCATAGGTTCTCAAACTCGGTCCTCAGGACCCCACACAGTGCATGTTTTGCAGGTAACCCAGCAGGTGCACAGGTGAATTACTCACTGACACATTTTAAAAGGCCAACGGGTGGAACTAATTATTTCACTTGCAATTCTGTGAGGAGACCTGCAAAACATGCACTGTGTGGGGTCCTGAGGACCGAGTTTGAGAACCTGTGCCTTAGAGTGGTCATTATTTACAGAACACACTGTGCACAGATAATCCTAGATGTATGCCTTACTGTAACATCCAGGTAATAATAAACACAATTGTTACTGAATTAGTGAGCTCTGGATTTCATAAAAGAGCAATAGATTTAACACAGCTTGGGGAATTTGGGTAACAGAATAATCTATCTATAATTATTTTAGGCAGAAGTTTAATACCCCGTCTTATTATTATTATTATTATTATTATTATTATTATTAACAGTTTCTTATATAGCAGGAAAAGTGTGTATGCCAGCGCTGGCTGAACAAATAAATTATATATTAAATAAAATAATAAATATAAGGATGGTTTGCTCTATGTAAAAAAGTAACAATTTATTAACATATCACATGTAAACAAATGTAAAAGAAAGGAATTCCTGTTGCCACAAGGTGGCGTTAAAACTTAAAAGTATCTTATCTGGATGAAGATTCATAGATTTTGCATTCTCCTATATTGAAATTGTCCATCTCTATGGCTAGGACCACCTCCCCTTGTGCATTCACTGTAATGGGTAAATAATTACCAAGTCCCCACGTTGGTGAGCATCAGCCTTGGAACAAGTCCGTTTGTAGCTGTAGGGGTAGATTTGACCGGTTGGATGAATAGGTCCAGTGATTGGGAGTGAAGTCCAAAGTGTGTCGAAGGATGACAAAGGCTTTGCAGGCCGATTGGAGAGTGAAATCCAGATGAATGGAGTAAGCTCAACGCGTTTCACTGGTATGATCCAGCTGCCTCAGGAGCATAAGTTCCATAAGCACAGGGTGCTCTATTTAAACCCTTTCTAATGATTTGATAAGCACCACCTGTTTGGGTCATTACTACTGCATATACATAAGGGCAAACCATCCAAAAAACAATATAAAAAGCTACCAATCCAGAACATAATCTTAATATCTTATTCATAAAATATATTTCATTTAAAAACGAGTATTATTACCTTATTTATATAGAAGGAAATATAGGATAGTGCCGATCATGTGACATGCCTCGTCACATGATCGGCATGAAGGCAGTCCCATTGGTCAAAAAATGTGTGACTCAGTGGTCACGTGATCTCTAACACATGATCATGTTTATAAACACTTCTTCCAAAGTACATTCTAATTCTTAGAGGGACCTCGGCATTCGTCCGTCCCAAAAAAATTAGCCTATGCCACCTGACGGAGTGCTCACGTGACGTGCGTCGTCATCCGGCTCGTCACGTGAGCGCGTTCTCCGTGTTGAAAGTTACCCTTCGCAATGAAGACCCGGAAGTCAAAAAGGTCTCCTCGTGGGTTACTAAGCCCGCCCCGAGCTTCCCCCATAGCAATCTCCGTGCTGCATAGTTGTCATGGAAACCCGTTCAGCATAGTTGGTTTTTCAAGCCTCTATTCAGTTTCTACATGTTTAGATAATACATTAGTATAGATAAGTTTCTTGTCGATAAAAGAGACAATGTTACATAAGAGATGGGTAAAATTGAAAACTCATCAAATATCAGGTTCCCTTTTCTTTAAACAAATGTGGATACAGATTTCATTCTCCTATCTATAACATTATAGACCCACATAGACTTAAATATTTCGACTCCCATTATAATTGAATAAAGCTGAATGCATCAATAAATTCAGATCTCCTAGTCTATAATCTATATATAATTCACCATAAATATCGCTCAAGTTCATGCAGATATATATTGTTGTTTCTTGATTTATTTTGATTTATGCATTTGTGTGAGGATCCGTGCATCTGCACACGTCCTCAAGGAAAAAACTCCATTGTTTCAAATAAATCTACCTTAAAAAACCTGTATATGATATTAATAATAGTCATATGACAATCTAAATGTTGATAATGTTATCTTGAAAAAACATATAAATATGGATACTAGCACTGAAATCGGAATACATATATCATAGTATTGGAAAAATTGGAAAAAAATTCCATATCCCCCTAGATGACATAATTCAATTCTATAGCTTCGTTTAGTCCATCTGGATGTAACGAATTATATTTGAGCATCCAGAAGACTTCCCTACGGCATAATTGATTAAACCTGTCACCTCCTCTATCTGTTGGTGTAATATGTTCAAGGCAGATGATGGAAAGACAGGCTGGATTACTTTCATGTTTCTCTAGATAGTGTCGTGAAACACTATGTGTCACTAATTTGCGTATTATATTTCGGCGATGTTCCATGAAACGTATATGTATCGCTCTCGTAGTTCTGCCTACATAATTCCGGCCACACCCACATGTCAACACATATATCACGAATTTTGAATCACAATTCATGAAAGATTTAAGGGTATATTTCTCAGAAGAACCTGGGGTCGAAATATGTGTGATTTTACGTTCCATATGGTGACACATGGTGCATCTATTTTTCCCACATCTGTGGAAACCTACTGGTTTGGTGGTTAGCCACTTCGAACCAACTCCTTTCTCCTTCATTAATATAGGTCTAAAATGGCTTGGTGCCAGAATGGTCTTAAGCGCCCTATTTTTCTTATATATAATCTGTGGTTTGTTGGGTAGTAGACTTCCCAAGACATTGTCCTGCTTTAGTATCTTATAGTTCCTACTAACAATGGTTTTAATTTCATTGGCGCATCTGTTGTATTTACAGATAAACGCCACCTCTCTTTCTTTTATATCATGTTGGACATTTTTATTTTTATTATTTTCTGACGGAATGAGTAAGTCTCGTCTGTCCATATCTAAGACCTCCCTTAGAGCCTTATCAAGAATGTATTGTGGATATTCCCTATTCTTAAAAGAATCTATAAGTTGGTTGGCCTGTGTTTTGAAAATGTCTATATTGGAACAATTGCGTCTGAGCCGCATTAGTTGTCCTTTGGGGATATTGTTCTTCCATGGGGCATAGTGAGCACTTCTATAGTGTAAATACGAATTAGTATTGACTGGTTTAGTAAAATTCGATGTGATAATTGAGTTTTCTTTGATCTCAAGGGTCACATCCAGGAAGTCAACACGGTCCCTATTGTAGGTGAAGGTGAAATTAAGATTGTGCACGTTGGATTGAAGGTGAGTGACAAAAGAGGTAGCAGAAAGAAGGTCCCCATCCCAAATGATAAATAGATCATCTATGTACCGTCCATAGAAAACCAGGTTCGCCTCCAAGTCCGCGCACCACACACGTGCGTCATCAAAGTCTCCCATGTAGAGGTTCGCATAACTGGGGACGAACCTGGTTCCCATGGCGGTACCTGTGAGTTGTAAGTAATATTTGTGATTGAAAATAAAATTATGTGTGAGGATGAAGGAAATACATTGTGTGAGGAAAAGTTGATGCTGTTCTTCAAGAACCTGCGTCCTGCGTAGCAAGTCTGCAATAACTTTAATCCCAGTGGTATGAGGTATATTTGTATAAAGTGCCTGGACATCCAGTGTCAGGAAGGCATAGGTCTCCTTCCACTGGATGTGCTGAATTTTGTTCAAAAAATCTTTAGTGTCTTTTAAATATGATTTCAATAACGGTACGTATGGTTGAAGAAAAGTATCAATATAAAATGAAAGATTTGATGTAAGTGAATTGATACCAGAAATAATTGGGCGTCCCGGGGGTGCTGTGAGTGACTTGTGAATTTTAGGAAGAAAATAAAATGTGGGGGTGGTAGGGAATTGTGGTAATAGGAACCGTGATTCGTCCCTGGATATGACCCCCTTACTTAACCCTGAATCTAGAAGTGTTTTAAGTTCCTGGATGAATCTGGAAGTGGGATCCTGGATAAAGACACTGTAAAATTTAGTGTTTTCTAATTGGTTGAGGGCCTCATTTAAATAATATGACCTATTCATTACCACCAAGCCTCCGCCCTTATCGGCTTCCTTGACAATTATGGAGGTATCTTGTGTAAGTGTTATGAGCCACGGCTGTGGCTCATTCCTGTTTTGCAGTTTTGTTCTGTATTTCATGTTATACTTCTGTTTATGTTCCCCGTGGGTGTCATGGGGTGCTCGGAGCTCACCCTTAAGGAGGGGATACTGTTATGAACCACAGGTAGTGGTTCATTCCTATTTTATGTTTATAAAGTCTTGTTTTGTTTAGCAAAATTTAGTCTTGCCTTGCCTTGTCTTGCCTTGCCTTGCCTTGTCTAGTTTTAAATCCTCCTATGTCTACTATGCAAGCCCTGCAGGCATCTCTCGCAGCCCTGAACTCTGTATTCAGTGCTTTGAGACCAGAGCGACTAGAAGTTTTGCAGCAATCCCTAAAGCAACTGCAAAACCTTCTGACTAAAATCTTGCTCATTTTGCCAGAAGTCGTTGAGAGTACATCTATCTCTAAAGAGACTCTTGTTCACAGTATGGTGACAAGAGAATCCTCTGGTTTAATTGAAGAGAAAAGGTTTAAAAGTTTTCTGCGGCCCAGGCTCTCAGAAGAGGAGCGTCTGCGTCGCAGAAACTTAAACTTATGCCTATATTGTGGGGGTTTAGGCCATTATCTGCAGACCTGTGAGTTGCGCAAGCCAAAGTGTGGTGACGAGTCTTGCCCTCTGGCCAAGTTGAGTCATGATACAAGACCTACTCCTGTCTCTACTGTGGCAGAGGTACTTGTCACACAACCCACACAAAAAAGCTCTCTGTCCTATAATTGGGGTCCTTGGGCAAGGGAGCCCCATTACAGATTCAGGAATCAAAAGAGAATGTTTCTCTCCTCTCTAGGGGTTCCTGTGGAAGCGGAGTTGCAAGTCCCTGGAGTGGTGCCCGATGCCCAGAGTGCTGGAGCGGTGCCCGATGCCCAGAGTGCTGGAGCGGTGCCCGATGCCCAGAGTGCTGGAGCGGTACCCGATGCCCAGAGTGCTGGAGCGGTACCCGATGCCCAGAGTGCTGGAGCGGTACCCGATGCCCAGAGTGCTGGAGCGGTACCCGATGCCCAGAGTGCTGGAGCGGTACCCGATGCCCAGAGTGCTGGAGCGGTACCCGATGCCCTAGCTTATAGAGGGACATCAAATATTATTGTTCAGGTGTCCATACCGGAAGGGGTCCCAGAAGCTGTTACCCCAGGTAGGGACTTGAAAAGCGCAACCCTAGAAAGGGTCTCTAAAACCATAGTTCTTGAGGGGAACTCGAGAAGAAAAACTCCAGAAGGGATCTTTGAAGTAATATCCCCAAGTGGGGTCTCGAGAGACGCAGCCCCAAAGAAGGGTCTAGAAGTCGCTTCCCCAGGAAAGAACTTAAGAAGCATAGCATTAGTGGAGGATCTGAACGTTATTACTTCAGCAAAAGTCCCGGAAGTCATAGTCCCGGGAGAACTTTCGATAATTATTGACTCAGAGAGGGAGGCCGATGGCCCGATCCCAGTCAGGGAGGCCAACGGTCCGGTCCCAGTAAAAGAATCCGAGGTGCTGGCCCCAGCGGGGTTCTCGGAGGCCACTGCCCCAGCGGGGTTCTCGGAGGCCACTGCTCCAACGGGGTTCTCGGAGGCCACTGCTCCAACGGGGTTCTCGGAGGCCACTGCTCCAGCGGGGTTCTCGGAGGCCACTGCTCCAGCGGGGTTCCCGGAGGCCACTGCTCCAGCGGGGTTCCCGGAGGCCACTGCCCCAGCGGGGTTCCCGGAGGCCACTGCCCCAGCGGGGTTCCCGGAAGTCACTGCCCCAGCGGGGTTCCCGGAAGTCACTGCCCTGGGTGGGATTCAGAAAGTCACTGCCCCGGGTGGGATTCAGAAAGTCACTGCCCCGGGTGGGATTCAGAAAGTCACTGCCCCGGGTGGGGTTCAGAAAGTCACTGCCCCGGGTGGGGTTCAGAAAGTCACTGCCCCGGGTGGGGTTCAGAAAGTCACTGCCACGGGTGGGGTTCAGAAAGTCACTGCCCCGGGTGGGGTTCAGAGAGTCTCAGCCTCGAGTAAGGTCAATAGTGACCAGGTCCTAGCAAAGCACTCCAGTCAGTCAGATGAGAAGGAAACAGATCCTGACTCTGATATCTCAACATCCATAATCTTTGATGGGGACTTAGCCCAATTTTTGGCACTTTACAAACACTATTACATTATTATGTTGTCTAGACCATTTCTGGGCATCACTTCAGAGAACATTGTGCTTTATCTGATTTATTCTTTTAGAGGAGAGCCTTTTGAGTGGGCGACCAGCCTAATGAAAGCTGAAGATCCCATTCTTCAGGATCCCCCAGCATTCAGTGATGCAATTATTAAAAGATATGGTTCCAAAGAAATTGGTTCAGGTTCCTCTAAGTCACCCGTCTTGTCTGCTGAGAGTCCACCAAATACTGTAAACTTGGCACAAGAGTCCCAGCCCGTTGTTTTGACTGCAGGATGTGCTTTTTTGACTTCTTCTTCTAATAATAGTACTTTACCAGAAAGTTCAGCTCCCAAGGGTAAGAGACCTGTCTCTGATTTGAACGCAGCCTTGCTGGGTGGTACCATCAGTTCAGACAATGTTTGGGGAATTACCTTGGTCAGACCTAAAGAGCTTTGTAAAAAGAAGAAGAAAAAGAAATAATTTTTGACTCTTGCCTTGATAAAAAAAAAAGGATTTTTTTTCCCCTTGTCTTGTGTCCAGTGGCCACCATCAAGGGGAGGGCACTGTTACAAGTTGTTGCTACAGCTTGTTTTTTGTTTTCTTGTCTGTTTGACCAGTGTGTCAGGTTTTTTTTTTTTTTTGTATCCCTTGTTCTGGATAGTCTGAATTTTGGGGTCTTTTGACCCCTCCTCAAGGGGGGGGGGGGGGGGGTAATGTTATGAGCCACGTCTGTGGCTCATTCCTGTTTTGCAGTTTTGTTCTGTATTTCATGTTATACTTCTGTTTATGTTCCCCGTGGGTGTCATGGGGTGCTCGGAGCTCACCCTTAAGGAGGGGATACTGTTATGAACCACAGGTAGTGGTTCATTCCTATTTTATGTTTATAAAGTTGTCTTGCATGCCAGGATTTCCTGTTGCTCTGTTTTAGAATACTCTTGTCTGCTGCCGCTGGTGAGTCTGTGTAATTGCAGCTTGTTCCCTTGTGTTCAGCCTCACCTGGCTGCTAATTGCATCTGGTCAGTTTGGAATCATGCAACAAGGCAGCTGCATGGGATTATTAATTAGGCCTCTCTGTTATATGCTGGCTGTTTGCAATTCACAGATGCTGGTGATATTCCTTGGTTTGCAGTCTGCTTGAGTTCTGAGCTTGGTTCCTGCTAGTTCCTGAGCTTCCTGTGTCGATTCCTGTGTCAGTCCCTGTGTCGATTCCTATGTCTGATCCCGTGTCCTGCCGTGAGGCGTTCCTGTCCTGAGGTCCAGTACCGTTGCCTGTGCAAGTTTCTGGTTTCTTGGTGTCCACCGGTCTGTCGTTTGGGATTCTGCCTGTCCTCCAGTTCTGAGAGTCTGTGTCAGCAGCATTGGGAGTTCCTGTCCGTTTGCCAGTATTCGTACCGGTTCCGTGAGTAGCGGCACGGCCGCGTCCGTCGGCCTAGGCCGCTGTATTCCCTTATTATTTCTGTCACTGGTGTTTTGCAGAGGGTTCTGCTTATGCTGTCACCGCCGGTACACAAAAGTATTGTGTCGGCGTGTGGTCAGCATTTCCTTTGTTGTTCTTTTCCTTTGGCGGCAAGCCGCACATACTTTGGTTTTAGGTTTGTTAGTAGCCCCTGGCCTTGTTGTTTAGTCAGAGGGCCCCTTGTTATCACCCTGTCTCGGTTCACTCTTTGTCTCTCATTAAGACCTGAGGGGGCATCGAAGTTGGGCAGACGTAATCCGCCCTTCAAACGCGGCTGCCATGGGCTCAAGCAACCATAGTCTTGCAAGAGTGTACTGACAGCACGGGTGAGACAACGGAGATAGGGCGCCAGGGGCTATTCCCTTTCCATTCCCCTTTCCCAGCATTACGTCCTGGTGCTCTGGACTCGCTTCATAACATCTCCCTTGTTCTGAGCACCAGGAACCTAACAGTAAGTTCTTTGATCGCTCTTCTCTCTTGTCTGGTAAGATTAGAAGTGTATTTAGAGTTGTCATTATCCTGTCCTACCAGTTTTTTGAAGTCCTCCAATGTTACCTTATAAAAAGATTCTATGCAGCTGCTTTTAAATGATAGGAAAAAATTCCGACTTACATTTGAATTTGGGCCCTTCTCTTTGTATATCAAATATCTTTTCTTTCATCCTGGGTATATCTTCCTGTGTATGGTTCTCGTCCCACAGTTCTTCAAGTGCCGCCAACATAAGGTGGTCTGCACTATCCAATACTATGGGTAGAGAATCATCATTTATGGTCAAGAGATCTTTCTTTGCGAAGTATCTCTTCTTACAGAGAGTACGTATGAACCTGTTTAATTCAACATACAATTCGAAAATATTAGGGCCACTCGATGGAGAAAATTTGAGACCTTTTTCCAATAATGAAAGTTCTGACTTGGATAGTACTCTGTCTGACAGATTAAAAACACTTGATTTGGGTGTGGGGGTGTCAACATTCAAAACCTTCTTGGGTTTTTGTGTCCTATGTCTTCCTCCTCTACATCCTCTAAACTTAGATCTCTGCCTCTTTTGGGGTGGTTCTCTGTTCGGTGTCTAATGTCCACTTTGAATTGGTTTTCGGGCGTGCCCCTAAAAAATTGGCCTTCTGTTCAAAAGATTCATTATCTCTAGAGGTGTATTTACCGAAACTTTTATTATAATGTTGTCTATTCCTATTTGGTCTATAGGAGTTGAATCGGTTTGGGGAATCTGTATCGCTGTCTCTATAGTCTGTCAAAGGTTGAAATCTATTAGGGTGTGCAAAATCTCTATGACCTGAAGGTTGATATTTTCGTTTCTGTGTCATGTCTATACCAGGATCTTGATATCGAGTCTCTTTAGAATGGATATTCTTATCCGTATAACTTTGTTTGTGTCTGAATGTGCGGACAGTATTATTCTCATAATCAGCCAGATCACGTTTGAATTTCTTTTGTTTCATTTCCATCAGGCCCTGTTCAAACTTAATGACCTTTTCATTGATAATTCTGTCTTTCCTTTCAAACACTTCATCATCTCTAAATTTTTCCATTGTCTTTTTAAGTTCCTCGATCTCTTTTTCAATCGAGGAAACCTTACTATTTCTGTATCTGATAATCAGTTTAATCAATTCCAAAGAACCGTTATCTAGTAATTGATCCCATTCCTTTTGATAATTAACGTCATCCTGAAATATTGACGGTTTAAAGAGCCGAAGGCCCCTAGGGATCATTTTCTTGGTTACATATTGTTGTAAATTGACACTATCCAGCCAATTCCTGGATTCCGCTTTTAGTAGATTTTCTAGTTTATAGAAATCTCTCGTTATATCAGGTTTATCAGATACAGATTGTTTAACATTAAAATCACCCAAATTGGACCAATAGGACTGCCTTCTATCATTACGTTCCTTAACATTAGAAAAACAGCTCATGGTTCGCAGCACTTGCTGACCAAAAACTTCAAAGTACAAATAATAAATAAGCAGGTGCGCGACCAACAGCAGCCGTTAAGAGGAAGGTCAATTCCTCAAAAACTGAAACAGTAGGAAAAGTGTGTATACCAGCGCTGGCTGAACAAATAAATGATATATTAAATAAAATAATAATAAGGATGGTTTGCTCTATGTAAAAAAGTAACAATTTATTAACATATCACATGTAAACAAATGTAAAAGAAAGGAATTCCTGTTGCCACAAGGTGGCGTTAAAACTTAAAAGTATCTTATCTGGATGAAGATTCATAGATTTTGCATTCTCCTATATTGAAATTGTCCATCTCTATGGCTAGGCTAGTTTCTTATATAGCGCAGCATATTCCGTTGCGCTTTACAATTAGAACAACAGTAATAGAAAAAAAACTGGGTAAAAACAGACAGACATAGTGGTAGGAAGGCCCTGCTCGCAAGCTTACAATCTATGAGGAAATAGGCATTGATACACAAGGATAGATGCTACCTATTGCATAATGATCCACCAGATTGCTAGGTTCTTAATGGGTTGTATGATATGATCACCCCGCAATGTTGGCCAAGTGTCAGGTGGGTGTGAGAGTAAAGAAAGACAAGATATGTGATGTTATGTGTACTGTACAGAGAGGGTGTAATTAGATAGGGAAGCACTGACGGTTATGTGGGTGGGTCTGGAATTTGACAGGCTTGTCTGAAGAGGTGAGTTTTCAGGGAACGTTTAAAGGTTTGGAGACTAGAGGCGAATCTTATTGTGCGTGGGAGGGCATTCCACAGTGGGTGAAGCCCAGATAAAGTCCTGTAATTTTGAGTGTGAACAAGTAACGCGTGTGGATGAGAGACGCAGATCTTGTCAAAAGCGAATTGCAAATCTAAAATTCTAAGGGGCCTATCCTGTATATCAAACTGTCATTTTAACTGGAGAAAATAAGATTTTAAACCTACCGGTAAATCTTTTTCTCCTGGTCCGTAGAGGATGCTGGGGACTCCGTAGGGACCATGGGTATAGACGGGCTCCGCAGGAGACATGGGCACTATAAAGAACTTTAGAATGGGTGTGCACTGGCTCCTCCCTCTATGCCCCTCCTCCAGACCTCAGTTAGAGAAACTGTGCCCAGAGGAGACGGACAGTACGAGGAAAGGATTTTGTTAATCCAAGGGCAAGATTCATACCAGCCCACACCATCCAAACCGTATAACCTGGAATATACGAACCAGTCAACAGTATGAAACAAACAGCATCAGTCAGAGACTGATCAAACTGTAACATAACCCATATGTAAGCAATAACTATATACAAGTCTTGCATAATGTAGTCCGCACTGGGACGTGAGCCCAGCATCCTCTACGGACTAGGAGAAAAAGATTTACCGGTAGGTTTAAAATCTTATTTTCTCTTACGTCCTAGAGGATGCTGGGGACTCCGTAAGGACCATAGGGATTATGCCAAAGCTCCAGACCGGGCTGGAGAGTGCAGATGACTCTGCAGCACCGATTGAGCAAACAGTAGGTCCTCATCAGCCAGGGTATCAAACTTGTAGAATTTTGCAAAAGTGTTTGAACCCGACCAAGTCGCCGCTCGGCAAAGCTGTAATGTCGAGACGCCTCGGGCAGCCGCCCAAGAAGAGCCCACCTTCCTAGTGGAATGGGCCTTTACTGAATTTGGTAAAGGCAATCCAGCCATAGAATGAGCCTGCTGAATCGTGTTACAGATCCAGCGAGCAATAGTCTGCTTAGAAGCAGGAGCGCCGACCTTGTTGGCTGCATACAGGACAAACAGAGCCTCTGTTTTCCTAACACGAGCCGTCCTGGCTACATAAATTTTCAAGGCCCTGACTACATCAAGGGACTTGGAATCCTCCAAGTCCCCCGTAGCCAGAGGCACCACAATAGGTTGGTTCATATGAAACAATGAAACCACCTTAGGCAAAAATTGAGGACGAGTCCGCAATTCTGCTCTATCCACATGAAAAATCAGATAGGGGCTTTTGTGAGAAAAAGCTGCCAACTCAGACACCCGCCTTGCAGATGCCAAGGCCAAAACATCACCTTCCAAGTGAGAAATTTTAATTCCACCGTTTGAAGTGGCTCAAACCAGTGAGATTTCAGGAACTGTAACACCACGTTAAGGTCCCATGGTGCCACTGGAGGCACAAAAGGAGGCTGTATGTGCAGCACTCCCTTTACAAAAGTCTGGACTTATGGGAGAGAAGCCAATTCCTTCTGAAAGAAAATTGATAGGGCCGAAATCTGTACCTTAATGGAGCCTAATTTTGGGCCCATATCCACTACTGTCTGCAGAAAGTGGAGAAAACGGCCCAGATGGAAAACTTCAGCAGGAGCATTCTTGGTTTCACACCAAGATACGTACTTCCTCCAGATACGGTGATAATGCTTCGCCGTCACCTCCTTCCTAGCCCTTATCAGAGTATTGATGACTTCTTACGGAATGCCCTTCCCAGCTAGGATTCGGCGTTCAACCGTCATGCCGTCAAACGCAGCCGCGGCAAGTCTTGGAACAGACAGGGCCCCTGTTGCAACAGGTCCTCTCTGAGAGGAAGAGGCCACGGATCTTCTGTGAGCATTTCCTAAAGATCCGAATACCAGGCCCTTCGAGGCCAATCTGGAACAATGAGTATTGTCTGCACTCTTTTTCTTCTTATGATTCTCAATATCTTTGAGATGAGTGGAAGAGGAGGGAACACATAGACCGACCGAAACACCCACGGTGTCACCAGGGCGTCCACTGCTACTGCCTGAGGGTCCCTTGACCTGGCACAATACCTCCGCAGCTTCTTGTTGAGACGTGACGCCATCATGTCTATTTGCGGAAGCCCCCACAGACTTGTTATCTCTGCAAAGACTTCTTGATGAAGTCCCCACTCCCCTGGATGGAGATCGTGTCTGCTGAGGAAATCGGCTTCCCTGTTGTCCACTCACGGAATGAAGACTGCTGTCAAAGAGCTTACATGATTTTCCGCCCAGCAAAGAATTCTGGTGGCTTCCCCCATTGCCACTCTGCTTCTTGTTCCGCCTTGGCGGTTTACATGAGCCACGGCTGTGACGTTGTCTGACTGAATCAGAACCGGTAGGTCGCGAAGAAGATTCTCCGCCTGACGCAGGCCGTTGTATATGGCCCTCAATTCCAGTACGTTGATGTGTGTCACGATCCGGGTATCTGGACGCCATTACTTACCCTTCAGATGCCTCCTAAGGCTGGCTCAGCGTTCCAGGACCGGATCCCGCTGTTCCTGAGTTTCCACATGCAGAATGTCAGAGTGGTGATTTCATCAGCCGCGGCCTCCGCTGTGCCCGCGTGGTTAAATGTGCGCTTGTCAGTCTGGCGTCTCCTGTCTCCTGTGGCCGGCGTCGCCATTACTGTTTCAATTCTCACATGGATTACAAACCAAACTTCCCTCCAAGTGTCTGCATGGGCGCAGCCATCTTGGATTTTGTCATCTGATTATTTCCACCAATCTGCTGTCTGTATTGTTGATTTGCATAATTGCCTAGCCAACCCCTTCCTTGCTGCAGGTATAAGTATGCTGTGCCTGAGCAAGGAAGGCGTCAGTGCTTTGGTTGTCTAACCTAGTTCCAGTTTGTCTCTCTCCTGTGGTTGTCTTCCAGGTTCCAGCTCCTGTCTCCAGACTTCTGCTATAGAGACCCGCACCAGCATTCCATCTGCGGTGTAGCCTGACTCTCCGATCCATTCTGGACTCACCTGTTTCCAGCTACAACAATCACCTGCTTCCAGCCCAGCTTCCAGCAGTGTACAGCTTCTCTTAAAGGGCCGGTGTCCTTTTCTGCAGTTTACCACTCTCCACCGGTATTATTATTTCACCGCTCTCAAACTCCAAACTTCATTATTATTTCACCGCTCTCAAACAATCACCTGCTTCCAGCCCAGCTTCCAGCAGTGTATAGCTTCTCTTAAAGGGCCGGTGTCCTTTTCTGCAGTTTACCACTCTCCACCGGTATTATTATTTCACCGCTCTCAAACTCCAAACTTCATTATTATTTCATCGCTCTCAAGTTCGTTTATTATTTAACTGGTTCCAGCCAGTATCCACTCCGTACCAACAACAGTCTGGTTCCAGCCAGTATCCACAGCAGCCGTTTTACCTTCAGCAGCCCAGCCGTTCCTGGAACATCAGCTGGTACGATCCTGGGTTCTCTCCATTGCTACAGTCAGGCCTGGTAAGGACTTTCCAACTAGAAGATTATAAGAACTGTCTCACACTACCAGTGCCTGTGGCCCTTGCCACCCTGTAGTACCCAGGAATTGTATTTATCCTCTGTTGACTTTTATGTTTCCTTTTACTGCTGCTGTGTTACGGAGTTTGTCATAATAAACATCATTGACTTTTATCCTGGTTGTCGTGGTCACGCCTTCGGGCAGTTATTCTACATGTTACTTACATGTCTAGGGGTCTGATACAACCTCCCAGGTTCTGTTACATCTCAGCCCCTACAACTGAGGCTGTCTCCCGTCAGCTCAGGCCCTCAGTTGTGACAATGTGTAGACAAGCCTTCTGGCTTGACCATAGTCCCTGGAAGTTTCTTCCTTGTGTGACTGCTCCCCATCCTCGGAGGCTCGCGTCTGTGGTCACCAGAACCCAGTCATGAATGCCGAACCTGCGACCTTCTAGAAGGTGAGCACTCTGCAGCCACCACAGGAGAGACACCCTGGCCCTGGGGGACAGGCTGATCTTTTGATGAATGTGTAGATAGGACCCAGACCACTTGTCCAGAAGGTCCCACTGAAAAGTCCTCGCATGGAACCTGCCGAAGGGAATGGCCTCGTAAGACGCCACCATTTTCCCCAGAACTCGCGTGCAGTGATGGACCGACACACTTTTCGGTTTCAACAGGTCCCTGACCAAGTTCCTGGGCTTTATCCACCGGGAGAAAAACCCTCTTTTGTTCCGTGTCTAGAATCGTGCCCAAGAAAGTCAACCGGGTCGTTGGAACCAACTGCGACTTTGGTAGATTGAGAATCCAGCCGTGTTGCTGCAGCACACTTAGGGAGAGCGACAAGCTTTTCAGCAATTGTTCCCTCGATCTCGCTTTTATCAGGAGATCGTCCAAGTACGGGATAATTGTGACTCCCTGCTTGCGCAGGAGCAGCATCAATTCTGCCATAACCTTGGTGAAAATCCTCGGGGCCGTGGAAAGCCCAAACGGCAACGTCTGAAACTGGTAATGACAGTCCTGTACAGCAAATCTCAGGTACGCCTGATGAGGCGGATATATGGGGACATGAAGGTATGCATCCTTAATGTCTAGTGATACCATAAAATCCCCCCCTTCCAGGCTGGCGATAACCGCCCTGAGCGATTCCATCTTGCATTTTAACCTTTTCAAGTACAGGTTTAGGGATTTTAAATTCAGAATGGGTCTGACCGAGCCATCCGGTTTCGGGACCACAAACAGGGTTGAATAGTACCCCTTCCACTGTTGAAGTAGGGGAACCTTGACAACCACTTGTTGATGACACAGTTTTTGAATTGCAGCTAAAACTACCTCCCTTTCTGGGGGAAGAAGCTGGTAAGGCCGATTTGAAAAACCGGCGAGGAGGCACGTCTTCGAATTCCAGCTTGTAACCCTGGGATACAATTTCCATTGCCCAGGGATCCACCTCTGATTGAACCCAGACGTGGCTGAAGAGTCGAAGACGTGCCCCCACAGGGGCGGACTCCCTCAGTGGAGCCCCAGCGTCATGCGGTGGATTTAGTAGAAGCCGGGGAGGACTTCTGCTCCTGGGAACTAGCCATAGCCGGCAGTTTTTTCCCTCTACCTTTACCTCTGGCGAGAAAGGAAGATCCCCGACCTCTTCTGGACTTACGCGACCGAAAGGACTGCATCTGATATTGTGGAGTTTTCTTTTGCTGTGAGGAAACATAAGATAAAAAAGTAGATTTACCTGCAGTAGCCGTGGAAACCAGGTCCGTGAGACCTTCCCCAAATAAGTCCTCACCCTTGTAAGGCAAAACCTCCATATGCCCCTCTGAGTCGGCATCACCCGTCCATTGGTCACTGATTGTAAGCACACAAATCACTGACCAAATGCTATAATTCTCATAGCATTTGGTCAGTGATTTGTGTGCTTACAATCAGTGATCACTCATATGTGTTTTGCAAGAGACATTTGTGTGTTAGCTGCTTTGCATTCCATTATGTTACGTTTTCCATGTAAATAGATCTGTTGCTATGGTGATGGGAGCACTGTGATGACGTGGACTACATCGACGCCGGCGTCACTGGGCGGGCCTCAATCCCGTTTCCGGATGCATGGCGCCGTGCACGGTGAGGTGATCACTATATAGGTGAGTGTCTTTCTGTATTTCGTTTGTTAGCCTGAGGAAAATGCTTTAAAGCATTGAAACGTTGCTTTACCCATGCTGTCTTGAGTGCATTTATTGGAAGTCGCTGTGAGTGCCGCACACATCACATTTATGCATTGAAATCTTCATATGCGGGCACCCGGTGCGTGATCTGCTACGAATGGTGAGAGCCGGCACCTGTGGAATATGTATATATATATATATATATATATATATATATATATATATATATATATATATGACAATATACACTCACTGCGCCAATTATAAGTTCCCCCCCCCTCTTTTTGCCCTCTGTCACTGCGTTCAGCAGGGGAGAGTCCGGGGAGCCAGCGTCTCTGCAGTGTACTGTGGAGAAAATGGCGCTGGTTAGTGCTGTGGTACCAAGCTCCGCCCCCTCAGTGGCGGGTTTCGGTCCCGCTCAAATTTACAAACACTGGTGGGAGATTGTATATCGACTGCCTCCGCAGCCTATATAATATATTAGCCAGTCCTAGAGGTTTATTATTGCTGCGCGTTACCTCAGTGAAGAACTGAAGTCTTCTGCCGCCTTTGAAGTCTTCTTTCTTCTAATACTCACCCGGCTTCTATCTTCCGGCTCTGCA
This sequence comes from Pseudophryne corroboree, assembly GCF_028390025.1. Classification (NCBI taxonomy): domain Eukaryota; kingdom Metazoa; phylum Chordata; class Amphibia; order Anura; family Myobatrachidae; genus Pseudophryne; species Pseudophryne corroboree. Next base: position 323,048,286 of record NC_086448.1, read on the forward strand.
AGAAGGACGGCGGCGCGGCTCCGGGACGAACGGCTAGGGTGAGACCTGCGTTCCGACCCTCTGGAGCTAATGGTGTCCAGCAGCCTAAGAAGCAGAGCCTATCACTTAAGTAGGTCTGCTTCTCTCTCCTCAGTCCCACGATGCAGGGAGCCTGTTGCCAGCAGTGCTCCCTGAAAATAAAAGACCTAACAAAAGTCTTTTTTCAGAGAAACTCAGGAGAGCTCCCCTGTAATGCACCCAATCTCCTCTGGGCACAGGATCTAACTGATCTAACTGAGGTCTGGAGAAGGGGCATAGAGGGAGGAGCCAGTGCACACCCATCTAAAGTTCTTTATAGTGCCCATGTCTCCTGCGGAGCCCGTCTATACCCATGGTCCTTAGAGAGTCCCCAGCATCCTCTAGGACGTAAGAGAAATAATCATTTTAAAATCATTTTTAAACCCTAACTATTGGTAAAGCTAGGATTTCGGTCACTCAGGAAAAAGAGCCACACCCACCTCCCCACTATTAAACAGTAGTTACCCTTAGTAGCTTGGATACAGCTATCAACATTGTTAAGACTGAATTTATGTAGGATGAGGGGGAAAAAATTTTTTTTTAGTCCTGTTACATTAAGGTGCCAGCACCTGCTGCATTGACTCTGTGGTTCTGGAGTATTTACACTTTTCAATACAGCTTGCAGGCTCAACTGTCTCAAGACTTAGTTGCTAAGTATTGCTGCCTGTACTGCATTGCCTCATCCATCACAAAGCACTGCATTGACTGCTATACTATACAGAGAGTATTACAGTGACCGCCATATACTGCAGAGAGCAACAGTGACCACCATATAATAGACAGAATATTATGGTGACCGCCATATAATGCAGAGAACAGAGTTGAAGTGTACCTATGATGGAAATTACAGACCTCTCATCTTTTTAAGTGGGTCAAATTGCCCAATCGGTGGCTGTCCAAATACTTTTTTGCCCCACTGTGTATATGTGTGTATATATGTGTGTGTATATATGTGTGTGTATATATATATATATATATATATATATATATATATATAAAGCCAAAATTAAAAATTATGTTTTGCCCCTCCCCAACCTATTATAGATGCCACCTCTTCTTAGGGGGGCACAGTTAATTTCCCGAATGACGGTATCCTGGTGGTCGTAATACCAATGCCGGAATCCCAGCAGCAGGGGAAATGACGGCGGTTGGAATCCCAATTGGAGCCCGGTATTCCCACTCATGTGGTGGTCCACGCCACCACCCGAGAGTGAACAGAATAGTATGAAGAGCGAAGCAAAGCTCCCCACCGGGTCCAAAGTGTGGCAAGCACAGCAAACCCACAAGGGGACTGGCTACCTCGCTGTCGGAATTCCGGAATCAGTCTCCTGAATGCCAGGATCACGACCGTTGGGATCTCATGCCGAACCCATTCTAACTTCTAAATCACTAAACACTCTTTTGCGAGACCAAAAAAAAAGTGTATTGTTTTTCATTTTTATTAAGTATTTTTATTACAACATGAAACTTAGCTGATATATTGTATTATTTTAATATATATGGTTGCCTCATGTGATATTAAATAGCCCTGCCCTTATACAGTATAAGTAACTTGAACTGCAAAATTCTTTCATTATAATGTTTTCAAGACATTTATCCCTAGCCACTCCAGAGATTGAGATTAGCAGCTCCAAGGTTACCAATATAACTGTGCTATTCCATGAGCCGCAGAAAAGCACTGATAAGAGGGAACATAGAGGACAGCTAAACATAAAATATGAAGTGCAGCATTCTGGAAAGATGGATGCAAGTAACCCCACTGAAGAACACTACAGTCAGTTTATTATTGCCTGACTTTCGTCTGATAACAGGTGACACTAGTTTGCATTTGGTTGAATAATTCATATTAATATGAAACATCTATAGCTTTGTATAGTATGGGAACTTGTATATGTAACCTATTTTACTGTATATCGACAATATGTGATTTGTGCTTAAAGTTGGCTGTATTTCTTATAACATTAAAAGCATGAATTTAAGTGTATATAGGATACATTATATAAACAATTACGGGATACAAATGACATAAACAATGCTAAATAACAACAAAAACAGGAGAGCCATTTAGTACAGCAAAAAAAGAAGCCAAAAGTAACTCAGCAGATATCATGCAGAGAGGGAAGTCATAGGTCATCTAGGATTACAGAACGCAAGTAAGCAGAGTTCATCATGCACAATTAGCATAGCAACAGGTGATCCAGTGGAATGCTTACCAGGGTTTCATTATCTTCTGCAACTTTTGATATCGCCTGAAAAATGTAAACAAACATCCACGTTAGTATAAATCTATATTCAAGCCTCAGTAAATAGAATTACACAATATATTCTTCCAGTTTGTCTGAAGATAATGCAAGCCAGAGTGGCTATTCTCCCTTGTTTAATATAAAATCTCACCAGGGGGCACGGAAAAGGTCATTCAAAAACAGATGTAGAGGTGAACATTACATCTGCAATACATTTGGAATCAGTCCATTATGCACCTATTTATTGGTTTATTCTGGCATCTGTGTGGCGTTGCTTAATAGTATGTTTAATATGTTGGAATAACCAATATTCTCTGGTATAATTAGCTGCAGATTTTTTCCTCTCACACCTTTGGACTGTGTTTAGCAGCAAAAATCAGTTACTGCTTAAGTCATTAAATAACCCAATAAATTTCAGTACTAAAGGCCACATACACTGTGAGGTGTCAAGGCAAGTAATTACCTATAGAATGTTATAACACTGGTCACAGGCAGACGTTCATTACAGATAAATGTAATTCTCGCCTGCACATTGTGTATGTCCCCGAGATAATAAGCCCAAAGAGAAAAATTGCAGGTGCACTATTCAAACATTACTAATTAGAATTGTAATAATTTTGTATAATCTTTGCCAAAATAACGAGATTTATGGTAAGAATTTACCGTTGTTAAATCTCTTTCTGCGAGGTACACTGGGCTCCACAAGGATTAACATCAGGGTGTAGAGTAGGATCTTGATCCGAGGCACCAACAGGCTCAAAGCTTTTGACTGTTCCCAAGATGCACAGCGCCGCCTCCTCTATAACCCCGCCTCCATGCACAGGAGCTCAGTTTCGTTAACCAGCCCAATGCAGTAGCAGGTACCAGAGACGACAATCGCTCGTAGCCAATTACACCACACACTCACCACCGGAGAGGGTGTCAGCGGCTATGCCAATACCAACCTAAAGAAGCTAAGTGCGTCAGAGTGGGCGCCTTGTGGAGCCCAGTGTACCTTGCACAAAGATTTAACAACGGTAAGTTCTTACCATAAATCTCGTTTTCTGCTGCGGGGTACACTGGGCTACACAAGGATTAACATCGGGGATGTCCTAAGGCAGTTCCTTATGGGAGGGGACGCACTGTAGCGGGCACAAGAACCCGGCGTCCAAAGGAAGCATCCTGGGAAGCGGCGGTATTGAAGGCATAGAACCTTATAAACGTGTTCCCTGAGGACCACGTTGCCGCCTTGCACAATTGTTCAAGGGTCGCACCATGGTGGGCCGCCCAAGAAGGTCCAACCGACCGAGTAGAATGGGCTTTAATGGTAGCAGGAACCGGACGACCAGCCTGTACATAAGCATGTGCAATCACCATTCTAATACATCTGGCCAAAGTTTGCTTGGAAGCAGGCCAGCCATGTTTGTGAAAACCAAACAGCACAAAAAGAGAATCAGATTTCCTAATGGAGGAAGTTCTTTTCACATAGATACGGAGAGCCTGTACCACATCCAAAGACCGTTCTTTGGTAGACAACTCAGGAGAATTAAAGGCCGACACCACAATCTCCTGGTTAAGGTGGAAGGAAGACACCACCTTAGGTAGATAATCAGGCCGCGTTCTAAGAACAGCCCGGTCACGGTGAAAAATCAAATAGGGAGACTTACAGGATAAGGCACCCAAGTCCGAGACCCTTCTAGCTGAAGCAATCACCAGCAAGAATATGACCTTAAGGGAAAGCCACTTTAGGTCAGCAGAGGCAAGAGGCTCAAACGGAGACTCTTGCAAGGACTCCAAAACCACCGACAAGTCCCAAGGAGCCACAGGTGGCATATAAGGAGGCTGAATCCGCAACATACCCTGAGTGAATGTATGGACATCAAGTAGGGTAGCAATTTTTCTCTGAAACCAAACAGACAAGGCAGAGATGTGAACCTTGAGGGAGGCCAGACGCAGTCCTAAGTCAAGGCCCTGTTGTAGAAAGGCCAATAATTTGGCCGTACTAAACTTGAAAACGTCATGATCGTGAGACGCACACCAAGTAAAGTATGCATTCCAGACCCTATGGTAGATCAGAGTAGAAGCCGGCTTACGGGCCTTCAACATAGTTTGAACGACCACCTCAGAAAAACCCTTGGCCCTCAGGACGGAAGCTTCAAGAGCCATGCCGTCAAAGCCAGACGGGCCAAATCCTGGTAAACACAAGGGCCCTGAACGAGGAGATCTGGTCGTTGTGGAAGTAGAAGGGGATGATCCAGCGAGAGGCCCTGTAGATCGGAGAACCAGTGCCGCCTGGGCCACGCTGGAGCGACCAGAAGTAGGTTTGCTCCTTCTTGCTTGAACTTCCGTATAACTCTGGGCAGGAGTGACACTGGAGGGAACACATACGGTAGCTGAAAGTTCCATGGAATTGCCAGAGCGTCCACGAACGCAGCTTGAGGATCCATTGTCCTTGCTTCGAAGACCGGAACCTTGTGATTGTGTCGAGACGCCATCAGATACACATCTGGAAGACCCCACGTGTCCACGAGAAGTTGAAACACCTCCGGATGGAAGCTCCACTCTCCGGCGTGCACGTCCTGATGACTGAGAGTCCGCTTCCCAGTTAAGGACGCCGGGAATGAACACTGCGGATATGGCCGGCAGATGGCGCTCCGCCCCTGAACAATCCGTGATACTTCCCTCATTGCCATGCGGCTTCGAATGCCGCCTTGATGATTTATGCATGCCACCGTGGTGGCATTGTCCGATTGTACTTGAACAGGTCTGTTCTGTATTAGATGATGGGCCATTGTCAACGCATTGAACACTGCCTGCAGTTCCAGAATATTGATCGGGAGCAGAGACTCCTCCTTGGTCCACCAACCCTGAAGAGAGTGTTGTTCCAACACCGCGTCCCAACCTCTCAGACTGGCATCCATCTTCAGAAGAACCCAGTTGGATATCCAGAAGGGCCAGCCCCTGCTCAATCATTGGTCCTGAAGCCACCAGCTCAGTGACAGGCGGACCTCCGGAGACAATGAGATCATGTGAGATCTGATCCGGTGAGGCAGGCTATCCCACTTGTCAGAATTAACTTCTGCAGAGGGCGAGAGTGAAACTGAGCATACTCCACCATGTCGAAAGCAGACACCATGAGACCCAGCACTTGCATTGCCGAATGTATCGACACTTGCGGACGAGATAGGAAGCATCGAATCCTGTCCTGAAGCTTCAGGACTTTTTTCTGAGACAGGAACAACCGTTGGTTGTGAGTGTCCAATAACGCTCCCAGATGTAACATGCTTCGAGCAGGAACCAGGGAGGATTTCTTCCAGTTGATCAGCCACCCGTCGGCTTTCATGCACTGGTCGTCAGATCGAGATGACACAGGAGTAGTTCTGGGAAATTTGCCAGGATCAACAAATCGTCCAAGTACGGTAGGATCCTGACCCCTTGACGGCGGAGTGTAGCCGTCATGACCGCCATAACTTTGGTGAAAACTCGAGGAGCCGTTGTCAAACCAAAGGGTAACACCCAAAATTGGTAACGAAGGTTGCCCACCCCAAACCTCAGGCACTACTGATGAGATACCGCAATAGGAATATGTAGGTAGGCATCCTGTATGTCCAGGGAGACCATATAGTCCCCAGGCTCCAAGGCCAGAACAATAGAGCGCAGCGTTTCCATATGAAACTTGTAGACCCGCACATGCTTGTTCAAGGGCTTCAGATTGAGAATGGGCCGCGAGGACCCGTTCGGTTTCGAGACTAGGAACAGCGGTGAATCAGGAGGGAATGTACCACCGAGTGCAAAGTATTTGCTTTTGCCGAATCCAGAGGCACATCTGTCAGGCAAAATCGATACGGGGGACGAATCTTGAAGGTTATGGCGTAACCTCGAGCGACGACTTCCCTCACCCAGGTATCTGAAGTGGTCTTCAACCATTCCTGGGCAAAACCTAGAAGTCGGCCCCCCACCCTGGGATCCCCCAGAGGGAGGCCCGCCCTGTCATGCGGCAGGCCTGTCAGTTTTGGAAGCAGGCTGACGGACGGCCCAGGCACGCTTCGGTCTGGGCTTGGCAGGTCTGGAAGCATGAGTTTGCTTTGGGTACGCCTGACCTTTTGCTTTTCCTGGAGGACAAAAGGGCCGAGGGAAAGTACTTTTAGCCTTCTGAGCGGAAGGAGCCGTACTAGGTAGGCAAGCTGTTTTAGCAGTAGCCAGATCAGCCACAATCTTATTGAGGTCTTCTCCAAAGAGAATGTCTCCCTTGAAAAGGAAGCACCTCCAGGGTTTTCTTGGAATCCATATCCACCGACCAGGATCTCAACCAAAGGATACGTCTGGCCAAGACGGACGTAGTAGCAACCTTGGTCGCGAGCACCCCGGCCTCGGAGGCCGCCTCCTTAAGGTACAGAGAAGCCGTGGTAATATACGAGAGACATTGTCGAGCATGCTCAGATGCGTTGGAAGGCAGTTCCGCGTCAAGCTCCTGAGCCCACGCCTCAACAGCTTCAGCAGCCCAAGTTGCTGCAATGGTTGGTGTTATGCATACCAGTGCCAGCAGGAATGTACTGGTGTCTGAACGGAGAGGGATGCAAAACAAATGAACTCACAGACAGACTGGGGAATATGACATTACATACATAGAAGGTGATAGGGTAACAAAATAAACACAAAGTGAACAGAGAAGCCCAAAGGCTAAGAAACTGGGTGTCTCCCTAGTATTAGGAATGCTCAGATGGAAAGAAGCGAGATGTTGTGCTTTAATACGCAGAGAACCCGAAATGCTGTTGCTAAGGGCAACAGCAAAACCCTAAAGGGTTACCAACGGGTGTGGCAGTAAACTCCTTGGTCAGAGATGGAATAATAGACACAAGGAGAGTCTCCACAATCCTAGTCCTCACTTGCAGTGCACTGGTTCAGCTTACTGCCACTAAACTGACACCTGAACACCTTGCACAGTGAGAAAGGATTTTGGCAGGCAAGTCTGAGAATACAGCCGCAAACCTGCTAGGTTCACAGAGTAGCAAAAGAACCCCAGCAGGTTAAACGACTGACTCCAGTCTTACTGCTAGGTCTGGATTGGCAGAGTGTAATACCAAATCCCAAGGCCTATTTGCAGTAAGCAACAAACAAATACAAAGTTTACACAGTACTAGCTAGCTTTCAGGAACTGACTAACCAACAAAGATTCAGCAGCATCTGCCTAACCTGAGAAGAGGGTTTATATAGCAGGTGCTGTCCACGCCTCACTCAGACCTCACAGACTGTGAGCACAAAAACCAGCACCGGATCCCCTGCCGTGCACAGAGCCTGTAACTACTGCACAGCAAAAGACCCGAACCGGAGTATCAGCTACGCTCAGGTTACTCCGCTAGCACTTGTCTCCCGGTTGCCATGACGACGTGGCAGTACAGAGCAGGAGACCCTAACAGTACCCCCCCTCTGACGAGGGGTCAAAGAACCCCTACCACCGGGTTTATCGGGGAACTGCGAGAAGAAAGAGCGTAACAGTCTGGGGGCATGAAGATCACAGCTGCGCACCCACGACCGCTCCTCCGGGCCATACCCCTTCCAGTGCACCAAAAATGACAGCCAACCCCGAACCATCTTGGAGTCAAGAATCCTTTCAACAACAAACTCCCTCTGGCCACGTATCAGAAGAGGGGAAGGTCTTCCACTGGAAGAAGGATTACAAATCGCCCGTTTTAAAAGGGAACAATGAAATGTTTTATTGATACTCAAAGAACAGGGTAGATCTAACTGAAATGCCACCGGATTGATAACCCTAGTGATCTTATAAGGACCGATGAACCGGGGGCCTAACTTATGAGATGGCTGTCTCAACTTCAAATTCTTGGTAGACAACCAGACGAAGTCTCCTAATTTGAAGCTGCAGGGTCTTTTCCGCTTATCAAAAACCCTTTTGGTCACTAATGACACAGACACAAGGGCTTTCTTCACTTTCCTCCAAATACCTCTAAGGACCGAAACCACAGAGGAACCACCAGGCGTGGAGTCCAGGGGGTCAAAAGAATTGGCCTTAGGATGATGCCCATACACACAAAGGAAGGGAGAGATCCCTGTAGCAGAGTGAGCCGCGTTGTTATAGGCAAACTCCGCCATGGACAGATGAGCAACCCAGTCAGTCTGACACTTGGAGACATAACACCTGAGGAACTGCTCCAAGGACTGGTTCACCCTTTCAGTCTGCCCATTAGACTGCGGATGGTAGCCTGACAACAAGCTGACAGAAATCTGGAGATCGGAACAAAATGCCCTCCAGAATTTGGCCACAAACTGGGATCCGCGGTCAGAGACCACATCAAGTGGCAACCCGTGGAGGCGCACAACATGCAGCATAAATAATTCAGACAGGCGTCTGGCCGATGGCAGCCCAACCAATGGAACGAAGTGCGCCATCTTCGAAAACCTGTCAACGACAACCCAGATGGCTGTCATCCCCGAGGATTTGGGCAAGTCCACCACAAAATCCATTGAAATGTGGGTCCATGGCTTAGATGGAATAGAGAGTGGATGTAATGGGCCAACAGGAACCCCTCTAGGAGTCTTATTTCGGGCACAGATGTCACATGCCCGAACCCACTGATCCACATCCCTAGCCACCGAGGGCCACCACACTGCCCTAGATAGCAACTCCCGAGTTCTGGCAATACCCGGGTGACCTGCCGACTTCTTGGCATGGAATTCCAGGAACACTCGCTGTCTTAACCTAGGAGGCACAAACAAAAGACCTACCGGAAGGTCTGGAGGAGCCTGCTCCTGTGCTCTAAGGACTAATGACAAGAGGTCCTGGGTAATGCCCACTTTAATACATGATAGGGACACAATGGGCAATGGCTCCTCGGTGGTCTCCTGGATTGGAGCAAAACTCAGCGAGAGCGCATCAGCCTTGATGTTTTTTGACCCAGGGCGATATGTTATCAAAAAATTAAAGCGAGCAAAAAACAAAGCCCATCGTGCCTGCCTGGCATTGAGGCGCTTCGCTGACTCTAAATATGCCAAATTCTTATGGTCGGTGAGAATTGAGACCACAAACTTAGCCCCTCAAGCCAGTGTCTCCACTCCTCGAGTGCATCCTTAATAGCCAACAATTCCCGGTTACCCACGTCATAATTCATCTCGGCAGGCGAAAATTTACGGGAAAAGTAAGCACAGGGATGAAGGCGATTATCAGACACCCCCATCTGAGAGAGCACTGCCCCAATACCCATCTCAGAGGCATCCACCTCCACCACAAAAGGACGCTCTGGATCTGGGTGTCGCAGCACCTTGGCCGAGACAAATGCCCTTTTGAGACGGGCAAAAGCCGCTTTGGCCTCACAAGACCAGTGAGCAACATCCGCCCCTTTCTTAGTGAGTGCCACCAAGGGCGCCACTATAGACGAAAATCCAGCGATAAATAGTCTATAAAAATTCGCAAAGCCCAGAAAACGCTGAAGCGCCTTCAAACTAGTGGGCTGCACCCAATCCAGGACTGCCTGTACCTTGGAACCCTCCATTTGGAAACCTTCTGGGGAGATAATATATCCTAGAAATGCGATTTGCTGAACTTCAAATTCGCACTTCTCCAGCTTCGCCCCAAGCCGGTGGTCTCTGAGTTTCTGGAGGACTAAGCGTACATGCTTCCGATGTTCCTCCAGGGAATGGGAGAAGATTAGGATGTCATCTAAGTATACAACTAAGAATCTATCCAAATATTCCCTGAGCACATCGTTCATGAAGTCCTGGAAGACTGCCGGGGCATTACAGAGACAAAAGGCATCACCAAATATTCATAATGTATATACACAGAGGGTGAATGGCGCTCGTGTATCTGGATATTTTTGTTTGGGCTGCAACCTATGGATGAAGCACCTCCAAAAAATACTTCACTAGGGTAATGTCAACAAAAGGTTTTCATAGGTGCGCCTGATGTGTGAGGTGTATGCAAGAACTGGTTTTAATACCTTAAACACTAAACAGTCAGAAAACTTGACCTAATAAATTAATAGCAATATAGAGAAATGGGATGAAGAAAAACTGTCTTTATTTATAAAGAAAATTATAATAAAATATTCGTGTGGAAAAAATGGGAGGAAAAAAAAAAATTTGGGGGGGGAGGGGGGGGGGGGGAGGATGATAACAGATGCAGTACTGATTAAATTGTGGTCGAGGTGTATGTTGTTTCTCAAGTTGCTGGTCACTCCAGAATGGTGGCGTCCCACCTCTGGGTGAATCGTGGAATGTGTGCAAAAAAAGAAAGTCCAGAGCTTTAAGTAAATTAATAAAAATTAAATATAATATTGAAGAATGTCTTAGGATCCGGAAAAGGTGAAAAAAGAAGAAAAACAATGAGAAAAATATTTGGGGTACCCCTGGATTGCCGCTGGCGATGAGGGTCGGGGTGTGGTGAGTGCTAGGCAATTAGGACTCCTGGACAGGCTGTGCCCCTCTATGCCCTGGTCCACCCTGCTGTCGCTCTAAGAGCGCAGCACGGTGCCCTGGATGAAAGGAGAACAGTCGTGAGTCTTGGAGAGGGAGGTAGGGGCTGCTTCTAGCACAGTTAGTGCTGTCCGCCGCGCCTTCTCCTCTCCTACAGGGTCCCTTACCTTATCGCTCCTGCTCCGTCTCCTCGTTCCTCCGCCAGCGGTCTTTTCCGTCTCGGCCGCGGCCCGGCGATCTCCTGCACTTCCGGGTTGGGTCACGTGACCAGTTATTATTATTCTGCAAGTTTTTCTATTCAATCAACCAGCCCCTCCCCCTTCCGTGTGTTCCCAGTTTGGAACAATTAACCCAAACCACTCCCGCTGGATGTGGGCATAAAAAGCCCACACTAAAGATGGCGGAAACAGACTCCCTGACGAAGGCCAATACCGGCCGATACGCGTTGGAGCACACACTGCCTTTTTACACTGTTTGATTCAATCATCCAACTGACAGAGCGTGAAACCCAAGACGGAGGACAGAGAGAACAAGAGGACGAGGAGAATTAGACGGGACCCGGAGGCACCCGAGACTGGTCACGTGACCCAACCCGGAAGTGCAGGAGATCGCCGGGCCGCGGCCGAGACGGAAAAGACCGCTGGCGGAGGAACGAGGAGACGGAGCAGGAGCGATAAGGTAAGGGACCCTGTAGGAGAGGAGAAGGCGCGGCGGACAGCACTAACTGTGCTAGAAGCAGCCCCTACCTCCCTCTCCAAGACTCACGACTGTTCTCCTTTCATCCAGGGCACCGTGCTGCGCTCTTAAAGCGACAGCAGGGTGGACCAGGGCATAGAGGGGCACAGCCTGTCCAGGAGTCCTAATTGCCTAGCACTCACCACACCCCGACCCTCATCGCCAGCGGCAATCCAGGGGTACCCCAAATATTTTTCTCATTGTTTTTCTTCTTTTTTCACCTTTTCCGGATCCTAAGACATTCTTCAATATTATATTTAATTTTTATTAATTTACTTAAAGCTCTGGACTTTCTTTTTTTGCACACATTCCACGATTCACCCAGAGGTGGGACGCCACCATTCTGGAGTGACCAGCAACTTGAGAAACAACATACACCTCGACCACAATTTAATCAGTACTGCATCTGTTATCATCCTCCCCCCCCCCCCCTCCCCCCAAATTTTTTTTTTTTTTCTCCCATTTTTTCCACACGAATATTTTATTATAATTTTCTTTATAAATAAAGACAGTTTTTCTTCATCCCATTTCTCTATATTGCTATTTATTTATTAGGTCAAGTTTTCTGACTGTTTAGTGTTTAAGGTATTAAAACCAGTTCTTGCATACACCTCACACATCAGGCGCACCTATGAAAACCTTTTGTAAATATTCATAATGCCCTGAGTGGGTATTAAAGGCAGTCTTCCATTCATCCCCCTCTCTTATTCGGATTAGATTGTACGCACCGCGTAGGTCAATCTTAGAAAAAATGGTGGCAGTACGAAGCTGGTCAAACAAGACCGAAATGAGAGGCAGTGGGTATGAGTTTTTAATCGTGATACGGTTCAATTCCCTGAAGTCGATGCAGGGTCGAAACGAACCGTCCTTTTTACCCACGAAGAAGAACCCCCGACCCAACTGGAGACTGTGAAGGTCTGATAAATCCCTTAGCCAAGTTCTCCTGAATGTACTCTGCCATAGCCTGAGTCTCAGGACGTGACAGGGAGTACAACCTGCTCTTGGGAAGCTTAGCATTCGGCAACAAATCAATGGCACAGTCATAGGGGCGATGGGGAGGTAGTACCTCTGCAACTCTTTTGGAGAACACGTCCGCAAAATCTGCATAACATCCTGGCAATCCTGGCAAACTTAGCTGCGAAAGCCTGACTGGAAGGCTCAAGCAACTCCTGAAACAATCAGTACCCCAACTAAGAATCTCCCCAGAGACCCAGTCAAATTGAGGATTGTGGGCCCTTAACCAGGGTAACCCCAACACCAATGGGGCAAAAGTACAGACAGTCACATAAAAGGACAATTTTTCAGTGTGTGTGGCTCCAATAAACAAAGAAATCTGGCTAGTGCAAGAGGTAATTTTACCCTGGGATAATGGTTCCCCGTTTAACCCACAAATCTCAATCTCCGATGCCAAGGGTACTAAGGGAACAGAGTGTTTCAGGGCGAATTGGCGGTCCATAAAAACCCAGTCGGCCCCACTGTCCACAAAGGCCTCAGTCTTGACAGTTTGACCGAGGATCTTCAAGGTCACCGGAATGATAAAAGTCTTCTTGGGAAATTCTGACTTCTGGCCTGACAGGATATTTCCCATCACCCTCAGGCCCTGAAGTTTTCCGGCTTTTCTGGGCATGATACTACCACATGACCTTTATTCCCACAGTACAAACATAACCCCTGCTGTCTCCTCCGCATCTTCTCACGCGAGGAGAGGCGGGTAGCCCCAATCTGCATAGGCTCCTCGGAAAATTCCTCAGAGTCTGAGGTTCCCTTGGGAAAGAAGGAAACCTCGGTCTCCCTTTCAAGCCTGCGCTCTCTCAGCCGTCTATCCACCCGAATGGATAACTGCATGAGCTGATCCAAGCTATCAGGCAAGGGATATTGTACCAGTTGGTCTTTTAACTGGTTAGAAAGACCTCTTCGGTACTGGTGTCTCAGGGCTGGGTCATTCCACTGGGTATCATGGGCCAACCTCCGAAACTCCGTACAATAAACCTCAACTGGCCTTCGCCCTTGCTTAAGGATCGAAATCTGAGCCTCGGCTGAGGCCGTCTTGTCAGGGTCATCATACAACATGCCCAGTGCCGTAAAAAAAGCATCAACACTTTTAAGCGACTGACAGTCAGGCTGCAACCCATATGCCCAGACCTGTGGGTCTCCTTGTAGCAAGGAAATCACTATGCCCACCCGCTGAATCTCCGACCCAGAAGACGGAGGCCTAAGCTGGAAATATAGCTTGCAGCTCTCCTTGAAACAAAAGAACTGCGAGCGATCTCCAGAAAAACGATCCGGGAGATTTACTTTCGGCTCCTTAACCCCTGAAGGCACTGCTGCTGCGGGAGCTCTGCCAGCGGCCTGCGAGGTGTGCATTTTAATGGACAAATCATTAAATTGTCGAGTCAGGACCTGCACCTGATCGACCACCTGTTGCAAAGTATTTTGAGGGGTATGCTCCATATTCCCACAAAATTTCAACAGGAGTATTTGGCTGCTGAATATGTTATGCACACCAGTGCCAGCAGGAATGTACTGGTGTCTGAACGGAGAGGGATGCAAAACAAATGAACTCACAGACAGACTGGGGAATATGACATTACATACATAGAAGGTGATAGGGTAACAAAATAAACACAAAGTGAACAGAGAAGCCCAAAGGCTAAGAAACTGGGTGTCTCCCTAGTATTAGGAATGCTCAGATGGAAAGAAGCGAGATGTTGTGATTTAATACGTAGAGAACCCGAAATGCTGTTGCTAAGGGCAACAGCAAAACCCTAAAGGGTTACCAACGGGTGTGGCAGTAAACTCCTTGGTCAGAGATGGAATAATAGACACAAGGAGAGTCTCCACAATCCTAGTCCTCACTTGCAGTGCACTGGTTCAGCTTACTGCCACTAAACTGACACCTGAACACCTTGCACAGTGAGAAAGGATTTTGGCAGGCAAGTCTGAAAATACAGCCGCAAACCTGCTAGGTTCACAGAGTAGCAAAAGAACCCCAGCAATCCAGACTCCAGTCTTACTGCTAGGTCTGGATTGGCAGAGTGTAATACCAAATCCCAAGGCCTATTTGCAGTAAGCAACAAACAAATACAAAGTTTACACAGTACTAGCTAGCTTTCAGGAACTGACTAACCAACAAAGATTCAGCAGCATCTGCCTAACCTGAGAAGAGGGTTTATATAGCAGGTGCTGTCCACGCCCCACTCAGACCTCACAGACTGAGCACAAAAACCAGCACCGGATCCCCTGCCGTGCACAGAGCCTGTAACCACTGCACAGCAAAAGACCCGAACCGGAGTATCAGCTACGCTCAGGTTACTCCGCTAGCACTTGTCTCCCGGTTGCCATGACGACGTGGCAGCACAGAGCAGGAGACCCTAACAGTTGGCCTATGTACAGCCCCCGTTAGGGTATAAATCCCTTTTGAACAACCCTCCACACGTCTATCCATCGGCTCCTTCAGAGAGGTGACGGTAGTTACTGGCAGAGCAGAGGAAACAACCATACGCGCCACATGAGAATCTACGGGCGGAGGAGTTTCCCAATTCTTACATACCTCCGCAGAGAGAGGATAGCGAGCCAACAGCCTCTTATTCGGTGTAAATTTTGTCCCAGGATTTTCCCAGGATTCCTGACGTACTGTATGTCAACCAGGTGTTCAGAATGAGGTAAAACTTGTTTAACCACCTTCTTACGTTTAAACCCATCCAGTTTCTTAGAGATAGCCTCAGGCTCAGGATCATCAGACACCTGAAGAATGAGCCTAATCGCTTCAATCAAATCCGGGACATCCACCAAAGACTTCCCTTCCCCAACAGAAACATCTGTGTCAGTGTCTGTGGGATCAGTATATGCGCCATCCTCGTCACAGAACGTGTCTGGGATAGCAGTGGAATGGGAGGAGCTAATGGCCCGTTTAGAAGACGACTTACTCTTAGGCGGTGCGAGAGTGACACTTAGATTTAGTCAATGACCGGTTCAAATGCTGTAAC
This sequence comes from Pseudophryne corroboree, assembly GCF_028390025.1. Taxonomy (NCBI): domain Eukaryota; kingdom Metazoa; phylum Chordata; class Amphibia; order Anura; family Myobatrachidae; genus Pseudophryne; species Pseudophryne corroboree. Next base: position 323,063,713 of record NC_086448.1, read on the forward strand.
TGAGTGGAGATTTGATCTGCCCATGGCGGATTAACAGCAGGGACTATAAACTGCTGCAGTGGCACAGGTGGTCCCACAGGGGGCACCAATTTAGTTACAACCATGTTTAACAGCGTGGAAAATGTAGCCCAAGGTGGGTCCTGTGAAGCCCCAGGTGCTACCGACCCACTGGGGGGTAAGGAACCCCCGAACCTGAACTCTCAGCTGCCATATTATCCTCCATCATGTCCGCGGCCTCACTACCACGCAATGTGGGAGAAGCCCCAGCGTCGTTGCCACGTGTAGCAGACATAACAATGTGCACAATATCGGGCAACCTGGTACAAGATGTAGCAGCAATATACCTAGCAAGAAAACTCGGTGCAGTGTGACTATGACAGCACAGACCGGGAGTCCAAGAGATATAAATCTATATGGTGACTATAAATCACAAGTAAAAATACACAGCAAGTATAACTTGTGATACAAATCCTATATCATACAGAAAGACCTGATACACTTAGCCCCCTCAGGTATAACAATATAGGAATAGCCCACTGAATGAAATACCCTTTATTAAGGCAGCCACGCAGCAGCCACATGCACACACACGTATATAGTCACAAGAGTACCATGCAGAAATTATGCACCATAAAACTGCACTGGAGTAGCAATACAAAGTAATACTCAGTATGGCTATATGTGTCAACAATAGATATAACAAAGCACAGTAGATACTGGATGTATATCACAGGGTGTTTGTACCACGCAACCCTGACTGTATGCACTCTTTCTTAACTAACACTGTCCCAGTGACAGGTAGAATACTTAAGTGTCCTGAATGAGGCACAGCACTGGCAATCAGGCGGCTCTACAGAGGAGGATTTGCTCCAGCATTCCCAGGAACAGTTCAGATCTGTCTGTGATGGCTGCTGACCAGGATTGCTGGAGAAAAATGCAGCCCCAGGGCGGGAACATTTGCAAAAATGGCGCCCTGGGGCCGGGGGAGGGGCTACAGGTCAGGCCTACTCCCCCCGCTGGCATCCCCACCGGGCGCTGCGGGCCTTACAAAATGGGGTAATTTTCACTAAAACAACCCCAGACCTGTGCCCTATAATCGGCCCTGGTGGCTAGTGAAGCGGCTACCCAGTAATCAGTGTCCACGCCAGCGCGCGCGCGGCCCGCCTCCCACAGCCGCGCTGGATCACGGTAAAGTGCGGTCAAAGAGACCCCTTACCTCCCCCTTCCTGCGGCCCCACGATCCGGGAGGAGGGCGGAGTGTGTGTGACTGAAGTGTAGGAAGGAACCGGAGTCTCCGCTGCAGTGACCCGGCAAAAAGAGCGCGGGAGTATACAGCGCCGCTGGGGGTGATGGAGCTGCAGGCAGAAAAGTATAATAGACTTTGCCTGCTGTAGCCCTTGAAGTCTTTGTAGAAAAATCTTCTTTTCTGTCAATTTAAGCTATCAATAGGCTGCCTCAGGCAGCTCCCTGTTAAGTGCCTGCTTACTGCATGGCACCAACTTACCAATTGAGCTCCTGTGCATGGAGGCGGGCTTATAGAGGAGGCAGCGCTGTGCATTTTGGGAACAGTCAAAAATGTTGAGCCTGTTGGTGCCTCGGATCAAGATCCTACTCCACACCCCGATGTTAATCCTTGTGGAGCCCAGTGTACCCCGCAGCAGAAAATGGGCTTACCCACCACGTCCGGGTACCCTCATCATCAGGCAAGTCCCTAACAGTCTAGGGGTTCAAGTCTAGTTAATGGGACACCTCTAAACCAGCCCAACCAAACCACCCCAAGGCAACACACTAGTGAGAGATAGCAAGTAAACTGTTAAAGAGTATTATATAAGTGAGAGCAATGGCTACGTATGTGTCAGAAGGGTCATAGAGGTAAAAAATGCTACATTCAAGAAAAAAAAAGCAATTCAGTGGGCCCCCATGCCCCTAAAATCCCCCCACAACTGACATACGATATACATTTATACAGATATTACCTCTATCAGTGCCTTATTTAATGAGCAGTCAGCAAATGCTTGGATACCTACTTAAAAACGATCAGGGACAGGAGGGTGGGGTGCTACTCGGCAGGGTAGCGCCTCTCATTACATGTAGTTAGGGTGTGCAGTCTAGGGCCCTGCCCTTATATTATATATCGAGGAAATAGCAATCTTCATCATTTGTGAATATGGTATTATCTATGTACAGTACATCAAAATATATGCAGGCAACACTGAACAAATATGATTTTAAACCTACCGGTAAATCTATTTCTCCTAGTCCGTAGAGGATGCTGGGGACTCCGTAAGGACCATAGGGGTATAGACGGGCTCCGCAGGAGATAGGGCACCTAAAAAGAACTTTAGATATGGGTGTGCACTGGCTCCTCCCTCTATGCCCCTCCTCCAGACCTCAGTCAGAGAACTGTGCCCAGAGGAGATGGACAATACAAGGCAGAATTTAGCAATCCAAGAGCAAGATTCATACCAGCCCACACCGATCATACCATGTAACCTGGAACATACATAACCAGTTAACAGTATGAACAAACGACAGTAACGGTCCAAGACCTATTCCAACTGTAACATAACCCTTATGTAAGCAACAACTATATACAAGTCTTGCAGAGTTTCCGCACTGGGACGGGCGCCCAGCATCCTCTACGGACTAGGAGAAATAGATTTACCGGTAGGTTTAAAATCTTATTTTCTCTTACGTCCTAGAGGCTGCTGGGGACTCCGTAAGGACCATGGGGTTTATACCAAAGCATCCAATTGGGCGGGAGAGTGCGTATGACTCTGCAGCACCTGCTGAGCAAACGCTAGGTCCTCATCAGCCAGGGTATCAAACTTGTAGAATTTAGCAAAAGTGTTTGACCCCGACCAAGTCGCCGCTCTGCAAAGCTGGAATGCCGAGACGCCTCGGGCAGCCGCCCAAGAAGAGCCCACCTTCCTAGTGGAATGAGCCTTAACCGAATTTGGTACCGGCAATGCAGCCGTAGAATGAGCTTGCTGAATCGTATTACAGATCCAGCGAGCAATAGTCTGCTTCGAAGCAGGTGCGCCAATCTTATTAGCAGCATACAGGACAAACAGAGCCTCTGTTTTCCTAAGTCTAGCCGTCCTGGCTACATAAATTTTTAAGGCCCTGACTACGTCCAGGGATCTGGAATCCTCCAGGTCACTTGTAGCCACAGGCACCACAATAGGTTGATTCATATGGAATGAAGAAACCACTTTAGGTAAAAATTGCGGACGTGTCCTCAATTCAGCTCTATCCACATGAAAAATCAAGTAGGGGCTCTTGTGTGACAAAGCCGCCAATTCTGACACTCGCCTTGCTGATGCCAAGGCCAACAACATGACCACCTTCCAGGTAAGAAATTTCAACTCAACCTTGTTAAGCGGTTCAAACCAGTGTGATTTTAGGAACTGCAACACCACGTTCAGGTCCCATGGTGCCACTGGAGGCACAAAAAGGGGGCTGGATGTGCAGCACTCCCTTTACAAACGTCTGTACTTCTGGAAGAGAAGCCAATTCCTTCTGAAAGAAAATCGAGAGGGCCGAAATCTGTACCTTAACAGAGCCTAATTTCAGGCCCATATCCACTCTTGTCTGTAGGAAGTGGAGAAAACAACCCAGATGAAAATCTTCCGTAGGTGCATTCTTGGTCTCACACCAAGACACGTACTTTCGCCAGATACGGTGATAATGTTTTACCGTCACCTCCTTCCTAGCCTTTATTAAAGTAGGGATGACCTCTTCCGGAATCCCCTTTTTCGCTAGGATTCGGCGTTCAACCGCCATGCCGTCAAACGTACCCGCGGTAAGTCTTGAAATACACAGGGCCCCTGTTGCAACAGGTCTTCGCTCAGAGGAAGAGGCCAGGGATCTCCTGTGAGCATCTCATGTAGATCCGAGTACCAGGCCCTTCGAGGCCAGTCTGGGACAACGTGTATCGTCTGTACTCTTCTTCGTCTTATGATCCTCAACACTTTTGTGATGAGAGGAAGAGGAGGAAACACGTAGACCGATTTGAACACCCACGGTGTTACCAGAGCGTCTACTGCTACTGCCTGAGGGTCCCGAGACCGGGCACAATACCTCCGAAGCTTTTTGTTGAGGCGTGACGCCATCATGTCTATTTGAGGAGTTCCCCAAAGACGTGTTACGTCTGCAAAGACTTCTTGATGAAGTCCCCACTCTCCTGGATGGAGATCGTGTCTGCTGAGGAAGTCTGCTTCCCAGTTGTCCACTCCCGGAATGAAGACAGCCGACAGAGCGCTTACATGATTTTCCGCCCAGCGAAGGATCCTTGTGGCCATCGCGACTCTGCTTCTTGTCCCGCCTTGGCGGTTCACATGAGCCACTGCTGTGACATTGTCTGACTGAATCAGAACCGGTAGGTTTTCGAAGAAGACTCTCCGCTTGTCGAAGGCCGTTGTAAATGGTCCTGAGTTCCAACACATTGATGTGTAGACAGGACTCCTGGTCTGACCAAAGACCCTGAAAATTGTTTCCCTGTGTGACTGCTCCCCATCCTCGGAGGCTCGCGTCCGTGGTAACCAGGATCCAATCCTGAATTCCGAACCTGCGACCCTCCAGGAGGTGAGCACTTTGCAACCACCACAGGAGGGACACTCTGGCCCCTGGGGACAGAGTTATTTTCCGATGTAAGTGCAGATGGGACCCGAACCACTTGTCCAGAAGGTCCCATTGAAAAGTCCTTGCATGGAACCTTCCGAAGGGAATGGCCTCGTGAACTGACACCCTTTTCGGTTTTAGCAGGTCTCTGACCATGTCCTGGATATCCTGGGCTTTCTCTATTGGGAGGAAGACCTTAATTTGTTCCGTATCCAGTATCATACCTAGGAACGGTAGTCGAGTTGTCGGAATCAACTGTGACTTCGGTAGATTTAGAATCCAAACGTGTTGCTGGAGCACTCTCAGAGAGAGCGCCACACTGCTCAGCAATTTCTCCCTTGATCTCGCTTTTATCAGGAGATCGTCCAAGTATGGGATAATTGTGACTCCATGCTTGCTCAGGACCACCATCATTTCCGCCATTATCTTGGTGAAAATCCTCGGGGCCGTGGAGAGTCCAAACGGCAACGTCTGAAATTGGTAATGACAATCCTGTACAGCGAATCTCAGGTATTCCTGATGGGGGGCATATATGGGGACATGAAGGTATGCATCCTTTATGTCCAGAGACACCATAAACTCCCCCTCCTCCATGTTGGCTATTATCGCTCTGAGAGATTCCATTTTGAATTTGAATCTTTTTATGTACAGGTTTAGGAATTTCAGATTCAAAATAGGTCTGACCGAACCGTCCAGTTTCGGGACCACAAATACGATTGAGTAGTAACCTCTTCCCTGCTGGTGCAGGGGAACCTTGATTACTATATCCCTGTCCGATGTGGAAGCTGGTAGGGCCGATTTGAAAAATCAGCGCGGGGGCACCTCCTCAAATTCCAATTTGTAACCCTGGGAAACTATTTCCAACACCCAGGGATTCAGGTCCGAACTGACCCAGGCCTGACTGAAAAGTCGAAGACGTGCCCCCACTGGTGCGGACTCCCTCAGGGGAGCCCCAGGGTCATGCTGTGGGTTTTGGAGCAGCCGGGGAGGACTTTTGTTCCTGGGCACCTGCCAAAGCAGGTGCTCTTTTGCCTCTGCCCTTACCTCTGGCGAGGAAAGAGGATCCCCGACCTCTTTAGGACTTGTGCGACCGAAAGGACTGCATCTGATAGGGTGTAACTTTCTTTTGCTGTTGGGGAATATATGGTAAAAAAATAAGAATTTACTCACCGGTAATTCTATTTCTCGTAGTCCGTAGTGGATGCTGGGAACTCCGTAAGGACCATGGGGAATAGCGGGCTCCGAAGGAGGCTGGGCACTCTAGAAAGATCTTAGACTACCTGGTGTGCACTGGCTCCTCCCACTATGACCCTCCTCCAAGCCTCAGTTAGGATACTGTGCCCGGACGAGCGTACACAATAAGGAAGGATTTTGAATCCCGGGTAAGACTCATACCAGCCACACCAATCACACCGTACAACTCGTGATATGAAACCCAGTTAACAGTATGAAACAACAGAGCCTCTCAACAGATGGCTCAACAATAACCCGATTTAGTTAACAGTAACTATGTACCAGTATTGCAGATAAACCGCACTTGGGATGGGCGCCCAGCATCCACTACGGACTACGAGAAATAGAATTACCGGTGAGTAAATTCTTATTTTCTCTGACGTCCTAGTGGATGCTGGGAACTCCGTAAGGACCATGGGGATTATACCAAAGCTCCCAAACGGGCAGGAGAGTGCGGATGACTCTGCAACACCGAATGAGAGAACTCCAGGTCCTCCTCAGCCAGGGTATCAAATTTATAGAATTTTGCAAATGTGTTTGCCCCTGACCAAGTAGCAGCTCGGCAAAGTTGTAAAGCCGAGACCCCTCGGGCAGCCGCCCAAGATGAGCCCACCTTCCTTGTGGAATAGGCATTGACAGATTTTGGCTGTGGCAGGCCTGCCACAGAATGTGCAAGCTGAATTGTATTACAAATCCAACGAGCAATAGTCTGCTTAGAAGCAGGAGCACCCAGCTTGTTGGGTGCATATAGGATAAACAGAGAGTCAGATTTTCTGACTGTAGCCGTTCTGGAAACATATATTTTCAGTGCCCTGACAACGTCTAGCAACTTGGAGTCCTCCAAGTCCCTAGTAGCCGCAGGCACCACAATAGGCTGGTTCAGGTGAAACGCTGACACCACCTTTGGGAGAAACTGGGGACGAGTCCTCAATTCTGCCCTATCCATATGGAAAATCAGATAAGGGCTTTTACAGGACAAAGCCGCCAATTCTGATACTCGCCTGGCAGAAGCCAAGGCCAATAACATAACCACCTTCCACGTGATATATTTCAGATCCACGGTTTTTAGTGGTTCAAACCAATGTGATTTTAAGAAACTCAACACCACGTTGAGATCCCAAGGTGCCACAGGGGGCACAAACGGGGGCTGAATATGCAGCACTCCTTTAACAAATGTCTGAACTTCAGGTACTGAAGCTAGTTCTTTTTGAAAGAAAATCGACAGAGCCGAGATCTGTACCTTAATGGAGCCCAGTTTTAGGCCCATATTTACTCCTGCTTGCAGGAAATGCAGAAATCGACCTAGTTGAAATTCCTCCGTTGGGGCCTTTTCGGCCTCACACCATGCAACATACTTCCGCCATATGCGGTGATAATGAGTTGCTGTGACCTCTTTCCTGGCTTTAATAAGCGTAGGAATGACTTCCTCCGGAATGCCCTTTTCCTTCAGGATCCGGCGTTCAACCGCCATGCCGTCAAACGCAGCCGCGGTAAGTCTTGGAACAGACAGGGCCCCTGCTGTAGCAGGTCTTGTCTGAGTGGCAGAGACCACGGGTCCTCTGAGATCATCTCTTTAAGTTCCGGGTACCACGCTCTTCTTGGCCAATCCGGAACCACGAGAATTGTGTTTACTCCTCGCTTTCTTATTATTCTCAATACCTTTGGTATGAGAGGTAGAGGAGGGAACACATAAACTGACCGGTACACCCACGGTGTCACTAGAGCGTCCACAGCTATCGCCTGAGGGTCTCTTGACCTGGCGCAATACCTCTCTAGTTTTTTGTTTAGGCGGGACGCCATCATGTCCACCTGTGGACGACCCCATTGATTTACAATCATTTGGAAGACTTCTGGATGAAGTCCCCACTCTCCCGGGTGGAGGTCGTGCCTGCTGAGAAAGTCTGCTTCCCAGTTGTCCACTCCCGGGATGAACACTGCTGACAGTGCTAGTACATGATTCTCCGCCCATCGGAGAATTCTTGTGGCTTCTGCCATTGCCATCCTGCTTCTTGTGCCGCCCTGTCGATTCACATGGGCGACTGCCGTGATGTTGTCTGACTGGATCAGCACCGGCTGGTGTAGGAGCAGGGATTTTGCTTGACTTAGGGCATTGTAAATGGCCCTTAGTTCCAGAATATTTATGTGAAGGGCAGTCTCCTGACTTGACCATAGTCCTTGGAAGTTTCTTCCCTTTGTGACTGCCCCCCAGGCTGGCATCCGTGGTCACCAGGACCCAGTCCTGTATGCCGAATCTGCGGCCCTCCAGAAGATGAGCACTTTGCAGCCACCACAGAAGAGACACCCTGTTTCTTGGGGACAGGGTTATCAAGCGATGCATCTGAAGATGCGATCCGGACCACTTGTCCAACAGGTCCAACTGAAAAATTCTGGCATGGAACCTGCCGAATGGAATTGCTTCGTAAGAAGCTACCATCTTTCCCAGGACCCGCGTGCAGTGATGCACCGATACCTGTTTTGGTTTTAGGAGGTCTCTGACTAGAGAAGACAACTCCCTGGCTTTCTCCTCCGGGAGAAACACTTTTTTCTGGACTGTGTCCAGAATTATTCCCAGGAACATTAGACGTGTCGTGGGGACCAGCTGTGACTTTGGGATATTCAGAATCCAGCCGTGCTGGCGCAGCACTTCCTGAGATAGTGCTACTCCCACTAACAACTGTTCCTTGGATCGTGCCTTTATTAGGAGATCGTCCAAGTATGGGATAATTAAAACTCCCTTTTTTCGAAGGAGTATCATCATTTCCGCCATAACCTTGGTAAATACCCTCGGTGCCGTGGAAAGTCCAAACGGCAGCGTCTGGAATTGGTAATGGCAATCCTGTACCACAAATCTGAGGTACTCCTGGTGAGGATGGTAAATGGGGACATGCAGGTAAGCATCCTTGATGTCCAGGTATACCATGTAATCGCCCTCGTCCAGGTTTGCAATAACCGCCCTGAGCGATTCCATCTTGAACTTGAATTTTTTTATGTATGTGTTCAAGGATTTCAAATTTAAAATGGGTCTCACCGAACCGTCCGGTTTCGGCACCACAAATAGTGTGGAATAGTAACCCCGGCCTTGTTGAAGTAGGGGTACCCTGATTATCACCTGCTGGGAATACAGCTTGTGAATCGCTGCTAGCACCGCCTACCTGTCTGAGGGAGCAATCGGCAAGGCAGATTTTAGGAACCGGTGGGGTGGAGCCGCCTCGAATTCCAGCTTGTATCCCTGAGATACTATTTGAAGGATCCAGGGATCCACCTGTGAGCGAGCCCACTGATCGCTGAAATTCATGAGGCGGGCCCCCACCGTACCTGGCTCCGCCTGTGGAGCCCCACCGTCATGCGGCGGACTTGGAAGAGGAAGCGGGGGAGGACTTTTGTTCCTGGGAACCTGCTGTTTGCTGCAGCCTTTTTCCCCTACCTCTGCCTCTGGACAGAAAAGACCCTCCTTTTCCCCGCTTGTTTTTCTGGGTCCGAAAGGACTGAACCTGATAAAATGGCGCCTTCTTAGGCTGTGAGGGGACATGGGGTAAAAATGCTGACTTCCCAGACGTTGCTGTGGAAACTAGGTCGGAGAGACCATCCCCAAATAATTCCTCCCCTTTATAAGGCAAAACTTCCATGTGCCTTTTGGAATCTGCATCTCCAGTCCACTGGCGAGTCCATAAGCATCTCCTAGCAGAGATGGATAATGCACTTACTTTAGATGCCAGCCGGCAGATTTCCCTCTGTGCATCTCTCATGTATAAGACTGAGTCTTTGATATGGTCAATTGTTAGCAGAATCGTGTCTCTGTCTAATGTGTCAATATTTTCTGACAGTTTATCTGACCACGCAGCGGCAGCACTGCACATCCATGCTGACGCAATAGCTGGTCTAAGTATAATGCCTGAGTGTGTATATACAGACTTCAGGATCGCCTCCTGCTTTCTATCAGCAGGTTCCTTAAGGGCGGCCGTATCCTGGGACGGTAGTGCCACCTTTTTTTACAAACGTGTGAGCGCTTTATCCACCCTAGGGGGTGTTTCCCAACGTAACCTATCCTCTGGCGGGAAAGGGAACGCCATTAGTATCTTCTTAGGAATTACCAATTTCTTATCAGGGGAAGCCCACGCTTCTTCACACACTTCATTTAATTCATCTGACGGGGGAAAAACTACAGGTAGTTTTTTCTCCCCAAACATAATACCCTTTTTTGTGGTACCTGGATGTAAATCAGAAATATTTAACACCTCCTTCATTGCCTCAATCATGCAGTGAATGGCCTTAACGGGCATTAAATTTGACTCATCGTCGTCGACACTGGTGTCAGTATCCGTGACGACATCTACTTGTGCCATCTGAGATAGCGGGCGTTTCAGAGCCCCTGATGACTTTTGAGACACCTGGACAGGCACGAGCTGAAGACTCGGCTGTCCCACAGTCGGCATGTCGTCAAATTTTTTATGTAAGGACTCTATACGTGCACTCATTTCCTGCCATAAACTCATCCACTCAGGTGTCTGCCCCCCAGGGGGTGACATCCCTGCTAAAGGCATCTGCTCCCCCTCCACATCATTATCCCCCTCAAACATGTCGACACAGCCGTACCGACACACTCCACACACACAGGGAATGCTCAGAGGACAGGACCCACAAAAAGCCCTTTGGGGGGACAGAGTAAGAGTATGCCAGCACACACCAGTGCGCTATATATATATATATATACACAGGGACTAACTGAGTTATGTCCCTAATAGCTGCTTTTCAATAAAATATATATACTGCCAAATTTTAATGCCCCCCCCCTCTCTTTTCCCTCTTACTGGTACTGTAGATTGCAGGGAAAAGCCAGGGAGCTTCCTTCCAGCAGGAGCTGTGAGGGAAAAATGGCGCCAGTGTGCTGAGGAGATAGGCTCCGCCCCTTTTTCGCGGCCTATTCTCCCGCTTTTTATGGAATTCTGGCAGGGGTATTTACCTCATATATAGCCCCTGGGGCTATATATTGAGGTATTTTAGCCAGCCAAGGTGTTTTTATTGCTGCCTCAGGGCGCCCCCCCCCCAGCGCCCTGCACCCTCAGTGACCGGAGTGTGAAGTGTGTGAGAGGAGCAATGGCGCACAGCTGCAGTGCTGTGCGCTACCTTGGTGAAGACAGTCTTCATGCCGCCGATTTTCCGGACCATCTTCTTGCTTCTGGCTCTGTAAGGGGGACGGCGGCGCGGCTCCGGGACCGAACATCAAGGCTGGGCCTGCGGTCGATCCCTCTGGAGCTAATGGTGTCCAGTAGCCTAAGAAGCCCAATCCGGCTGCAAGCAGGCGAGTTCGCTTCTTCTCCCCTTAGTCCCTCGCTGCAGTGAGACTGTTGCCAGCAGGTCTCACTGAAAATAAAAAAATCTAAGACTATTACTTTCTAAGAGCTCAGGAGAGCCCCTAGTGTGCATCCAACCTCGGCCGGGCACGAAATCTAACTGAGGCTTGGAGGAGGGTCATAGTGGGAGGAGCCAGTGCACACCAGGTAGTCTAAGATCTTTCTAGAGTGCCCAGCCTCCTTCGGAGCCCGCTATTCCCCATGGTCCTTACGGAGTTCCCAGCATCCACTAGGACGTCAGAGAAATTTGATTTACCTGCTGTAGCTGTGGAAACCAGGTTCGTCAGCCCATCCCCAAACAATACATCACCCTTATAGGGTAGTACTTCCATATGTTTTTTGGAATCCGCATCACCCGTCCATTGGCGAGTCCATAAGAATCTTCTCGCTGAGATAGACATGGCATTGGCCCTAGAAGCTAGCAATCCAATGTCCCTTTGAGCATCCCTCATAAATAAGACTGCGTCTTTTATATGGGCTAGAGTTAAGAATATAGTATCCTTATACATATTATCAAATTGATATTTCAGCTCATCTGTCCAAGCTGCAATTGCGCTACACAGCCATGCCGACGCAATTGTCAGTCTTAGCACAGCACCCATATGAGAATAAATACACTTTAAGGTAGTTTCTTGCCTGCGATCTGCAGGGTCCTTAAGGGCCGCTGTGTCAGGAGACTGTAGCGCCACTTTCTTGGACAAGCGCGTCAGGGCCTTGTCCACAGTGGGGGGTGATTCCCAAATCTCCCTGTCCTGCTTAGGGAAGGGGTATGCCATATAAATTCTTTTGGGGATCTGCGGTCTCTTTTCCGGAGTCTCCCAAGCTTTTCCAAAGAAATCATTTAATTCACGAGATGTGGTAAAGTTAATAATCTGTTTCTTTTCCTTAAACATGTGTACCCTTGTGTCAGGGACCGAGGGTTCATCCTCAATATGCAACACATCCCTTATTGCCACAATCGTACACTGAATGGTTTTAGTCAACCTAGGGTGCAATTTTACTTCGTCGTAGTCGACACTGGAATCAGAATCCGTGTCGGTAGTAGTGTCTTGTGTTAAGGGACGCTTTCGAGACCCCGATGGGCCCTGTGAGTCCGTCCAATCCGAGGATTGACCCCCTGATGTCCCCCCTAATTCAGCCTTATCAAGCCTTTTATGTAAAGATGCCACACTTGCATTCAACATATGCCACATGTCCATCCAATCCGGAGTCGGCACAACCGACGGGGACACACCACTCATTTGCTCCACCTCCTCATTGGAGAAGCCTTCCGCCTCAGACATGTCGACACACATGTACCGACACCCCACACACACAGGGATTAACCTATAAGGGGACACATCCCCAACCAGGCCCTATGGAGGGACAGAGAGAGAGTATGCCAGCACACACCAGCGCTTAAAAACACTGGAAAAAATATGACCAGATAGCGCTTTTCTATATATAATATACCAATTCCCACTCATTGCGTCGCTAATGTGCCCCCCTCCTCTTTTTTCCAGCCTGTGAAGTTCAGCAGGGGAGAGACCAGGGAGCCAGCGTTTTCCTCATGCAGCTTCTGTGGAGAAAATGGCGCTGGTTAGTGCTGAGGATCAAGCCCCATCCACCCGACGGCGGGCTTCGGTCCCAGTGATTTTTCAATGAAAATGGCGGGGGATCTTAGATTTACTGCCTCCGCAGCCTAATCTATCTGCATTTGGCCAAATGTGAGGTTTATTGCTGCCCAGGGCACCCCCCCCCCCCCCCCCCCCCCCTGCACCCTTCAGTGCTGCTCTGTGTGTGTGTGACTGGGAGAAATGGCGCGCAGCTTACCGATGCGCGCCTTACCTCATGAAGATCTGATGTCTTCTGCCGCCTAAGATGTCTTCTGCCTTCTCATCCGGCTTCTATCTTCGGCATCTGTGAGGAGGACGGCGGCGCGGCTCCGGGACGAACCCCAGGTGAGACCTGTGTTCCGACTCCCTCTGGAGCTAATGGTGTCCAGTAGCCTTAGAAGCAGTGCCCAACTTGACAAGTCAGCTCTGCTTCTCTCTCCTCGGTCCCACGATGCAGGGAGCCTGTTGCCAACAGGACTCCTTGAAAATAAAAAACCTAACAAAATTCTTCTTCAACAGAAAACTCTGGAGAGCTCTCTGCAGTGCACCCATTCTCCTCTGGGCACAAGATCTAACTGAGGTCTGGAGGAGGGGCATAGTCAAAGTTCTTTTTAGGTGCCCTATCTCCTGCGGAGCCCGTCTATAACCCTATGGTCCTTACGGAGTCCCCAACATCCTCTAGGACGTAAGAGAAAATAAGTTTATAAATATTTCAGTATGTAACTATAATTTTTATAGAAGAGGAAAATAATTGAATAGGAGGTAAAAAAAATGTTTCCCTATATAAACGTCTTTAAGGACCTATGCTGTACGTCTCTTCTTGAACAAGTAATTCTGTAAAAGATACTGATTTACTGTCTACTTCAGTGGTGGACTAGGCTGGGGGGGCAGGGTGCCATTTGCAACCCAAGCCATGTACTGTTGGGCATTTGAGGCTGCCACTCTATAATCGGAGTGGCCGCCCAGCATTATTTATCTGCCTCCCGATCACTATCTTTGTAATAGCCATGCGCGTTCCACTGCCGGCCGGGGTGCTGGAAGTGTGGGTGTTTGCAATCTCGCTGCAGCTGTGCTGCCGGGTATTAGCAGTGTCGATTGGTGGATGGCGCTGGCATTTACCATCACAGTCATGGGTACATCTGAGCACTAATTTGTTGATAACTGGTGCTATCCACAAATCAGGCTAAACTGCAGTGTGTGCGCACTTTCACAGGCAGAAGGGGGGAGAGAGAGCTGCTGCAAGTGGGAGACTGGAGGGGTTGCAGAGCAGCAGCACCTGAAGAGGGTGAGCACTGGAGGTGGGTGAGTCAATGTATTGGGCCATCCCAAAGATATTGTAAAGGGCTTCTTAATCGCAGGTGGTTATAGGGGTCAGTCTGACTGGGGCAATTTAATATGGATTTTATATTTTTTGTGGGGGACATTGGTTTTGTATTTCTTGTGTGGGACAATGTTTTACTCCTGTGGGGGGTCAATGTGTTTTCACTTCTGTGGGGAAGCAATGTATTCTACTCCTGTGTGAGACAATGTCTTTTACTCCTGTGTGGCGTAATGTGTTCTACTCCTGTGTGGGGCAATGTATTCTACTCCTGTGTGGGGCAATGTATTCTACTCCTGTGTGGGGCAATGTATTCTACTCCTGTGTGGGGCAATGTATTCTACTCCTGTGTGGGGCAATGTATTCTACTCCTGTGTGGGGCAATGTATTCTACTCCTGTGTGGGGCAATGTGTTCTACTCCTGTGTGGGGCAATGTGTTCTACTCCTGTGTGGGGCAAGGTGTTCTTCTCCTGTGTGGGGCAATGTGTTCTACTCCTGTGTGGGGCAATGTGTTCTACTCCTGTGTGGGGGCCAATGTGTGATTTCGGATGAAAAAAAGTCCCTACACCATGAATGGAGAGGTTACGCCCCCTTTTTGTTACACCACACCCAATTTTTTGGGGCAGGGCCACATTTATGCATTTGCCCCCCAGACTTAAAGTTGCCAGCCAGCCACTGCCAACAGGTCATGCTTTGTGCATCTCTTTAACCTTATGGAAAAACTTGAGGGCTGCGGTTGAGTACCACTAGTATAGGAGATACTCTGCATCGTGAAATTTGCTTGGAGTCTCGTGTTTTGATTCCAATTTAATCCTCGTGTTTTGCAAAACCGCCTTCAAGTGCTGTGGTTCGGAATTCAGATTTAAAATCTGAATCATAGGTTTTGGAATTTTTGAAAATGAATAAAAACCATTAAATCATGTAATTTTTGCAATCCAAAACCAGAAATTCAGATTTAAAATTCAAATTCTGAACTTTGAGAAGATCCAAACCAAGTTTTGATTCAGGTCGGATCCACAAAATTCGGGTGAGTTTGGATTTCTAGAGAACCGAACTGCACATCTCTACTCTGCTCACTGTGCTGGCTTTGACCAGTTGCCAAACTACATTCTTCTTATTGACAAAGTTTTGTTTTTGGCTAATAAAACACTCTCATCTAAGGCAAAATACATATACACCTAAAGAACCACTTACAATGTTTTTATTTAGAATGCATTTCAGTTGGCTAATTTTCCTGATTTTTCACTAAGGACCTAATTCAGGTTGGATCGCTGTTGAGACAGAAATTGCAAATAGTCTGAAAACTGCTACTGCTGAAAATCGCATGTGAAGAGCTGTCCTGAACGGTAACAGACAGCCACCAATGTTATTGCAAATCTGCATATGTATCGCCAGAATTGTGATGTAAACGCAAAAACCGAGTACCATCGACAGTTGCGGACTCAGGGCTACTCAGAATAATGAGGATGCAATGGCACCACCGCCATGTTTTTAATCGCAACCGATTGCAACGGACATCAGATACATGCCCAAAAACGGCCATGGTCTGCATTTTTCCAACCACTCCCAAGAAACCCCATGTTAACACCCATAAACGGCCACTTGCTGTCAAATTGCAATCGCATTTCACTTAGGCTGTGATCGCATTTCACCCTGCTCACAGCGCTTACGCAGTGTGCCAATAATCGCTTGATTTGTGATTTTGCAACTGAAGCTGAATAAGGCCCTAATTCCACATTTTATACAACAAACATTATCTGGACAAGGTATTTTGTCCTGAAATAGTACCATGCAAAAATGTATTTTCTTTTTTATGTATTACTGAAGGTTTTCTGTACAACAGATCATGATTTATACCCCTTTTCACATTGAAATCCTGGGTTTGATCCGGAATATTGAACACAGTTTCAAGCCGTGTCACATTGTACCTTGGACCAGGGGCGTCCCCGTTCACACTGTACCTGTGTTACACCTGTATGTCACTCCCTTTAGGAAGGACCGGGATAAACAGCCAATCAGCAGCTTTAAAACTTAAGCCGGGTCACCCCTTTCACACTGCGGCTTATCCAGGTCGGTCCCTGGTTCATCCTGGTCACGACACACAACATGGGTGGACCCTTTCACACTAAACCAGCAGTCGGACCCAGGTTGTCCCGGCAATATCCCAGGTCAAAGGCTCGTGTGAAAGTGATATAAGTAATACAAACATAGCAAAAAAAATGTACGTCCTGTATACAGGCGGCCAGGATCAGCATACCGACACGAGATCCTGGCCACCATAATGTTTACGACACCCATAGAATGGGAATAGAACATGCGGTGAGTGCAGCGCGCAAGGGGCTTCGTTGATCTTGCCCCCCTGTCGGCATTCTGGCGGCCGGGATCCCAGTGGTCAGAATCCCGGAAGTCAGGAGACAAACACCGGGATCCCGACAGCCAGGATCCCAAAGGCGAGCGCAGCATGTCCACTCGCAGGCTCTTTGCGCTCGTCACGCTTCGGGCCTGGTGGCGACCTTCGGTCACCACAAGTTTATATTCCCCTCCGGGTGGTGGCGTGGACCACCACCCAAGAGGGGTAAACCCGCCAGCCGGTATTTCAGCTGGTGTATCCTGACCGCCGGGATCCCAACAGGCGGTCAATTGACTGCCTCCCACTGCCATGTCTGTTTATTTTAATGGATGCACAGCTGACCTGGCTAATTAAAATTACCTGTTGGATCGTAGATTTCCCGAATGCCTGAATTCTACATTATTTTGGCCACCCCTGTGCTAACATTTTATTTTACTACACTGATATGTTTGTAGTCAAGAAAAAGTACAGTATTTTATATACTGGAAGAAACTGTTAAACAGAATGGTATATTATAATAAATTACTGCCTGCCTTACATATATTTTTTATGTGGAATTTTAGCACATTAATATGGTTGCAAAACTAAAGTGGGTTAAAATAAGATGAATGTGTTCTTCTTATGCTCTTGGTTTCACCACTGCGTACTACAATTTTGTCATTGTACATTTTTACAACATTGCACAATGTATTTATTATTAATGGAACAGCAACTACAACTGAAAGTGCAAAGGCTCAAAGGTGCATAGGAAACACAATTAAATGCATCACTAGAACAAATCCACTAATTGGTGTTTCATGGAGGTAAAAAAAAATCAATTGAATTCAAAAAAATAAATTAAAATCAGATTCCATAACAAGACTGTACGCAACAATGCTCCCAGGGGAGGACGGCATCTGCGCAATGAGCCTAGTTATGTCAGAAAAAGACTTTTACAGATGTATTTATTTATTCTTACAAGTGCTGTATTTTTGTACTACAAAGAAAACATTCAGTTTTAACAATGCCTCGCAGTCCCATAACTTACAGGGGGAAGAAGCAGAGACTAATTGAAGGCTCAGTCTCCAGCGTCCCTTTATACTTCTGCAGTAAATGGGATTTGGATTTGGTTGGCCTGACTTTTAATTACATTGTGTCAAAGGGATCAATTTTGCAGAACAAAAATATAATGTAAAATAAGTCTCTCTTATTCTCCTTCACGAAAAAAACTATTATTAGTAAAACTTTAATCTTTTTAGTGTCACATTGTTTTACTGCACAAAAGTAGCTTTGCAAACAATGCAGTAGTCTTTTCTGCAGGTCACCAGTTCATTCTATGCAATGCTTTTCTTACTGATTTCTCTTTCCTATTATTCCAAACCCATGGAGAAGGATTTTAATCATTTATCATCAAGACTTCAAATGCTGGGATGTAGTTGGTTTACTACAATCCCGGCAGTCAGGTTACAGACGCCGGAATCCCGCCCGCTTACAATGCCGGCAGCCAGAATGCCGGCAAACAGG